>NC_142525.1:4630000-4822500 GCF_964205215.1 Stylophora pistillata
ATAATATTTAAGGCCACGATATTTAAGAGCAGAATTAAAAATTCGACCTTTTAGACCTTTAGAACGACCTTTTAGACCTTGACAACGGCAGTTGCAGAAAACTATGTAAATCGTGAACAGAATCATTTTATATATACTATTTCATAATATTAATTATTATGTGAAAATATTGAAGAGCTGCAGCCAGGATGAAACATAGTTGAAATTTAAAAACGATCTCTGGAAAAAATTATTAAAAACTACGAGCTTTTGACTGCGCGAACTGCAGTCTTCGACGGGTAAAATGAATGATAGGCAAGCGATGAGAGAATTTAAATAAAGAAATGAACTGCGAAATAATGAGAATACAAATGATTATGAATATTTGTCAAAAAGAATGTTGTATTGTCCAGGTAACGGGCAAAAATTGTTATCTGCGTTAGGTGTCATTCTGGTATGCCATGCTACTAATGTTTTTCTGGTTCTAAAAGAGCCTTTGTCAACAATTGAATAAAGGCTGATAGTTTCGAAAGAAACTGTTTGGGGCTGCGTCGGTGGGAGTAACGAAATAATTTGGAAATATCAACAAAGTTGAAGTGGTAAATTGGCCACCGTAACGATTCCAAAAGCTCACATTTCGAGCGTTAGCCCCTTTCGAATCGTTACGGTGGCCAATTTACCACTTCAACTTTGTTGATATTTCCAAATTATTTTGTCAACAATTGACGCGTTTTCAAAATCAATGGCGTGGTTGTTGGACCAGGCGTGATTAGCGATTCTAAAACCTTTGGCCGCAGTTTTTTATATTTCTCAAATGTTCTTTTTTCGGGTATTAAAAGCTCTACTGGTTTCCCCAATACAACACCACGAACAATTTGCACAGGGATTTTATACACGACGTTGGTCTGCGATTCCATCGAAGGTCAGAATTTCGGAGCTGGGAACTGTTGTTGTAGAGTGCTAAATGGTTTTTTTTAACAACTATGACATCACGTTTTTTGAGGACACGTGTCAAAGGTTCAGTTACTCCTTTGATGTAAGGAAGAGAAGCGAAAGACTTGCGTGACTCGGTTGGTTCAACCATATTGAAAAACATTCCAACAAGTTCTTCTGGGGATACATTTGTTTTTGAGGATCGATTTTTTCTGTCCTGTATGTTTTTGATAAACTTAGATGGATAGCCGTTGGACTCCAAAGCTGCATGGACATAATTAAGTTCATGTTTCTTTCCTTCGGAGGAATTGGGTAGATTTAGAGCCCTGTGCAGGAGAGTTGATGCTGTGCTGACCTTGTGTTGTCTGTCGTGATGGGAATTAAAATCTAAATATGAAAAATAGGAAAAAAACATGAACTTAATTATGTCCATGCAGCTTTGGAGTCCAACGGCTATCCATCTAAGTTGGCTTTGCTGCTGCACCTCATTGAGAGGAGGAACTGCTCCCAAATTAAGCATAGCAGGTAGAAGCATTTTTAAAATTAATCTAACAAAAAGCAAACATAACTCATTCAATACAACTTAATCTAGAGCTGTTTTCGATGTAATAGCACGGTTGATATATCAATGATGAACTAAGGGGCATCATAATGTTTAAACAGCTTGACTTGATTGGTCGAGATTCTCTTTGAGAGTATTTTCCATACCTTTATTGATCATTTTAAAATTTGGAATACGTTCCCGAATAGAAAACAGCCAAAAGTCGGGAAGCTTTCCAAAATCGAACTATGATTTCGAATAAAACCAAACGGAAAAAGTCCAAATGAAAACTCGGTTTGCGCTCAAAGTGAGATGGCGAGTTGCAATTAAACATCACTTTCTGACGAAGGACTTTGATCTTCACGATCCAGAATCATTACACACGATTGGTGTATAATTTTTGCAGGGTGTCCATCATAGCGCGTCGATGTGCCTCATCCTCAAGCATTAAATAACAAGGTTTAGTGATAAAATGAAGAAAATCAGCGTATATGTGAACATTTAGAAATTGATCTTAACGATATCGCGGTTATTAACTACACGGGTAGTCAAATAGATAAAGCGTGGGACGTAACAAGCTAAAAACGCAAAGTAAACGTACAAAACAGTGACAGCAGTTTTCATTGTCCTTGCCAAATTTTTCATTTCTTTATTTTTTCTGGATCGTGCTTGTTGTTTTTGTACTTGGCGGACTTGAATTTTTCTATTGTGACGGCATGTAATATAAAAATTCTTACAATATATAGCTGTTGCGACCAGGAGGGAAATGGTTCCAACACCTGACGCCATTTTCGCGAGCACAGCAAAAGGAAAGAGGACTATACTGAAGGATGCAAACGAAATGAAAGTCCATATGAAAATGACCACCCAAACAACTAGGTTGTGAGTCACAAGTGTTTGGTATCTGAGAGGGAGTTGAATGCCTAGGAATCTTTCCACACTAATGGCCATGATATTCCAGAACATAGTCATAGGAAACAAATTTATAAAGACACCGAGGCCCAAATGGAATAAACAGCCTGGTTTAAGTAGTTGGAACCAATTGATAAATAATGACAGATAAGAATGGCTCTATTATCAAACCAACACCAAGATCAGATACAGAAACACTCAGTAACAATGTCTTCAGTGGTTTCGGCAGCGCAGATGTCTTTACAATTACATAGATTGTGAAAATGTTTAACTTACGTTCTAATTCGCTGCGCTCAGACGAACGTAAATTATTTTCTCCTTAAATACTATAGAAATACAGCACCAAAGGAATGATGGTTGGATGCTCAGGCAATCCAAGCTGACATTTATTCATACAATTGACGAAAGAATATTACAATTAAGGTACTCTAACTGCTACAATCCCAAGTTATCAGTTATTTGTAGACGATTTCTTTTGTATATCTTTTAACTGTGGAATCCGCCTTAGACTTCATTAAAAATGTCAGAAGATCTTTGGTGTTTGGTTTCACGTGGTCGGGGATGTTGTCCCAATAACCTTGAGTGGTAAACATCTGATGAAAACAAAAGAAGACAAGACAAAAGAGAACGGAATACATTGAAAAGAAACGCCGCAAACTAAAATACAAGATTCAAAGCAACAACCGGTCTCCGAAAACAGGCCAGCGCCACCTTTCCATCGTATGCACAAGCGATCTACTACCACATAAACTACCTAAGAATATAAGCTGGAGACGATAAAGTGCTCTCGTAACCCGAGGCCAGCGCCCTCTTGTCGATGTATAATCAGACAAGCGTCCTTATACCTACCAAACAAATCTCAACTAAATCATTGCTGATCATCCTAAGAGTTGCAGGGACCCGGTGGTCAAGCAATCAAAACTTCATACGGACCGCTAACATTTGTCCAAAAATCTCTTAGAGCGTAACAACGAATTGGTGTTCCGACCATGCTTCAGAACAGTCCTTCCGCTGAACAGCTTATAATCTATCACAAATTAAAGTAAAAAGTTTTCTGGCAATGATAGGTCAAAAAATACGACGAAGTCCAGAATGGTACGACTAAAGTAGCTACAGCCTTGGATATATACAAATAGTGAACTGTTCTATGGATTAGATTTACCGAGGGCACAACGAGATTCTGAACGAAGAAATCCACTCCGCTACAACCTGGATTCCAAAATCTTGAATAAAACTGACAAGGGCGGGCGGGTGGCTACAACTTCGATGTCAGCGTGGAAAGCGAGAGTGAGAGGACTAAATCACACTGAATCGTCTATAAATACTGAAACCACACCAATCAGGAGTACCCAGGGGACACGCCCCGAATGGCGTGTCCTGCAGTGAATAGAATCAACGATGAAACAAACTGTTAATGAACTGTAAACTCCGTATACCAGCAGAAAATATATATGATAGCAGTGTAGCAAATAAAACTGTTCAAAACGCAGTTTACGATAAATATTGATTGGAATTTATCCAATTCTGACATTCGTGAGTGAATCTTGCGAATTACATCGCAGTTTGATTCTGCCATGTTGATCCAGCGGTAAACTGATGCTAAGTACGTGTATGGAGAAGGAGCAGGGCTTGTATTGCTGGAAAAGGAAATTTGTCGAAGAGCTCCGTGTCGAGGAGCATGCCATTTGCTGGAATCAGAGAGAAAGAGATATATTGTGGAAACAACAGGCGATTAATTTGACCCACGATGACGTGTTAAACTGCCTAAAAAAGAATAGAAGGAGTACCTGTGTGGTTAGGAGAAAACGTTCCGAAAAGGAAGAGAACAAGGTGGTTTCTGAATTTGCAATCCCTGTGGATAAACATGATTACAACCAAACAAAGTATTGAAGAAAGTTGTATTAAAAAACGCTCAACCATCAACCTATCATGAATAAATCGATAGTAATTACCATGGATCGCAAAACACAACAGCTGTTGACCAAGTAACTATTCTCAAGTCAATTGAGGAAATAATCAATTCCAACCAGAATGGTACTCAGAATCTAACATCTAAAGAAATACAATGGAAACCAAGGATATTTACGATAAGACAGTATTGGTTGAGCTTAAAGAACATCTTTGTTTGAACATCAAATACGCAAATTGCTCTTTTTCATGAGTTGTCCATAACAATGGCTTTGTGAAAACAAAATGCATGAAAACAAAACGCTATCATTTCTTTGATGGTCTTAAAGATCTTTATTTTCCGATCAGAATAGATTTGATCGGCGGGGAAAAACACAAATCAATTATCCGACATGTATGATATCGGTTATAGAGTTTGGGATGAACGCGGGAGGTTTGCTATAACTCAACTGTGTACGCTGTGGTGTTAACCATTTGTTATGTTACGTAACATTGATATATTGTAGCAAAAAGCAAAAACTGTTCTTGTAGTCTTACATGACCAGACAAAACAATCACGCAAAAACTACGCATTGCACAACTTTCGCCGCAGGTTCACTGGTCATGTCAATCGAAGGGAAATGTAATCATATATATTGAAATTCATGGAAAAAAGAGAAATTTCTGAGCTTTGTATCAATTGACAATCGGTGCAGTTTTTCAATCTTGAGCAAACTTTTAGACAAAAGTAAAAGACCATCCTTTATTGTCATTTAAAAATGGACTAAATTTCGTAGGAAGAACTGTTGGGAACAGTCTGCACAATTTGAATACTGTACTCGCCTAAAAGCGATTTCGTTGCCACTTGTTTAGTCTGGAACGACATGAATCGCTGAAAAACCTCTAATGGCTAGCTGTGATTGTTGGTGGAGGAAGAAAAGGCTCTCGACGAGACTTGGCTGCAGCTGTGGAATTGTGAGGTTGAAGGACGAGAGTTGTAGCTCTCCAGAGACTGCTAACTGTGGAGTTCTGAAATGGCCATGATATGGCGGTTTAAAATCCCAGAGTTGGACCAGATAGTGATGGCAGTAGCTCTTACACGATGGTTTGCGTAAACGATTGATAAACACGCTTCTTCGCTGATATTTTTCATAATTTTAGCGAGGCTGTGTATTCCTAGCGGTCGTGCTTCGTACTAAACGGTGTCTTTGATTGTGCTGTTTTTCTTCCGATACTGGAAAATAGGCAGTGCACCTCAGATTGACTTTCTGCAGGTATAGCTTCTGCGCCTTGATCTTGGGTTTCATAAATTCCTGCTTCTTTTTCGATTTAAACATAAAGTCTCCTTGAAGTTTGTAGAAATGAAAATGAGAGCGCAGTCGTTCTTGAAAGAAAAAGAGGATGAAAGGATGGAGTGAGATAAGTTTTGTTTTCTACAACTTCGTGAAGCGATTTTGGGTGCATTTACGACGTATTTCCATCAAAAAATTGTAACGCGTAACTGTGTTGCGCTAAATAACTAACATTATTATAAAGAATAAGAAAGATGGTAGCTTTTTAACTCGGTAAAGAAATACAGAAAGATATTTTTTCGTCTAGTTACGAGCGCGGGACAAAGACGTTATCGACATTGCCGATCTTAGCAGTATGCAGGACGCGTGTCACAAATGAAGTTCGTAATAAGCCTTGCCTATCATAGAGTCTCTGTGGCACAGTGGCAGTGGGGAGCTTAAGCAGCAGGACTTTTCTTCACGACGGAGGGCTTATTGCCGTGAGGGGACTAGATCGAGATTGGGGTACTTGGCGCGAATTTTTACTTTAAGCAGACTCCTTTTTTTTTTCACGACGGCACGAGCGTAGAAGGCGCGCGAAAATATAAAATATGCAAGCGCGTGATGTAAACAAAGAAACAAAAACTGCTTTATGTTGTGCGTTCGCAATTGAAACAACGAAAATGTGTTCATTTAAAGAAGCTGGGGAAATGCTTTTATTAAGCCATGACATGAACGTCATCAGTGACGAAGAACTACTTCTGTTTCTCGAAGAAAACACGTCAAGAAACCTCGAATTCAGCTATGGCTTGTACTAGCGATTTGACTCAGATGAAATCTCCAAGCCAGAATGTACCTATACCTGAGTTTCTATATTGTTAACCATACATTTAACAAAGTAAACAAGTCGCATGTACAGAGGTTGCTAAGAAAACTATCGGTAAGGAAACTCCTAAAAGTTTATACCAATGCGTTTTTTAACAAAAAACTGAAATTGTCAGTTAAATTTTTATTTAAGAAGACTTTGTAAATAAAAGACGAGTGTGCAGAAAGCTAGAAAGGCAAGTATTCAAGTAAACAGGCCGCGTCGAATTTAAGTGTGACAAGACAACTCTCGACATACAAGCTCCCGAATGAATTTGAACACAAAAACAAATAAAAATGTACAGCGAAGACTTCTCTTTCCCTTCCTTGTGCGAATCCATTTTCAGAAGCTCTTTTTGGTGTTGAAAACGTTGTGCTTTTTTGCTACGTACGATCTAGACCATTCGCGGTCGTGGAAAATCAGCACGGAAGCCACAAGCGCCTTGGCGGCCGCCGTGACAAATCACGACGACCTTTTGACATGCGCAGTAGGAAAATATTCGAAATCTCACTTCCGGTTCGCCTCCGTGAATCATGAACGCCTGGTGCTTAAGCTCCCTAGTGCATCAGGAACGCGGAACCGAAGGTTTGAGGTTTGATTTCTCGTGGGGACGCTCGTGACTAGAGGAAAATACATCTTTCTATAACATTGTCATATTTCTCAGTTAGTGCGTGCGCTATGATTGGTTAAATACGGGCGCTGCATTTCACTGTACGGCTCGATAAATTTAAAAGTCTATTCAAAACTTCCAGACCCGATTATTTGAAGCTAGACATTTGATAGATATAACACTAACAGCGATTTCTCAGTCCTTACTGTAAGTTACCTAATCTGGTTTTTTCTGCTTGGATTTATAGCCCGCGTGCATCTCGCTTGGGCCATGCATCCGAGTGGAAAAACTTTGGTTAGTAAGAGGCATGTAACACACTGGAGTAAAGATATGTGGTGTTTACTGAACATGTTAGAAACTAATTTTTGATCCATGAACTAAGCATTTAACTACCTTGTAGGATATAATAAACATCAACAAATGAAAAGCAACTTCGTGTTCGCTTTCATTTGAATGGTCAAACGGTAATGTTTTATCGACAGACTTTTGAGTTAGCACTTCTTCGTAATGCTTGATGAACAGTACCACAGAAAAGAACTGCTTGTAATCCATCATTTGAATGGTCTCACTCTTTGGTATTATCTAAGTTAGTTGCTCGTGTAAATTTGCAAATACGAGTACTTCTTTATTCTAGCAAAGTGTCAGTGTAAACTAACAATTGTAGTAGTGAACTGTCAATAGGAATCGGCAGCATTAAGAAAGAAATACTTAGACATTTGGGCCTTACGCAAAAAAAAAGAGAAAGCTACTTCCTTCTTTTCGAACCTTTTCTCTAGGTGTTCGCTAGCTATGATTGACTTACCGAATGAAGGGGGAGGGGGAGGGGAAGATTTCCGCGCTAATTCGGGCTAATTACGTTTCAGAGGAGTGTAGAACACAAGTCCCGCACGACAAAGAAAATAGCATCATTTTAATTATTTAAATGATCAAACACTAGCTTTCATCCACACCAAACCACCTTAGACAGAATGATAAACAACCCCAGTGCCTTTTATTCAAATGAGTCTCATCTACGGGTTTAAAAGGGTTTCACCTCAGTACAAACTGTGCCATGCAGGAGTTCTATTTATTTGCATTCATATGGGTGCGCATTTATATGGTCGCATAATATACAGCAGCACATAACAATCTTCGTCTAGTATTATTATGGCACAAGATTCAGATGGAGTATTCTTATGCGGAGAATTTTTGGGGTTCTGCTTTTTCCAATGCAACCTCAACTCACGCATTCTCTGTTTGCAATAATGGACAAACTGTAACTGATTATTTTGAGAGAAAACCTTACGACAACCATTTTGTTTCTTTATTTGAGAAAATAAACTGGCGAATTGACGAATTGGCTTTAATTTGCATCTGGGTAGCTGATAGATGGCGTGAAATTATATACCAATCACTTTGCGATGTAAAATAAAAATAAAACAGTCTCTGGCTGCGTTTGACAGCCTTCATTTACAAACGTCTCTTTACTTCTGGATAAGATAAATTTATAGTGCCCTCATTTACCGTTGGTTTTTTTTTTTTTTTTGTATTTCATTTTGTATTTTTTTCTTTACTCAGTGACCCTAACAGGCTAAACGTCTTCCATAAGCATACACATCACTGCATATTTCACCTTTAACTTACATGTATTGATGTGGAAGAAAAAATAACCCCCCCCCCCCCATTTTTGATCTAGATCTGTCGTTAACATGAACAATTGTACAATTTCTTGTTTTCCTTTCGTTTACAAGCTTGTTACAGGACATTGTTTGATCAAATGTCTTACACGAATTCCTTGAGGTTGAAACTAAAGATACCGTATACGGCCATTGCTCGACTTTTTTAGGCTATTCATCTGTGATGCTTTTTTCATGTGAATTATAGACATGATTTCTCGTGCAATTTGGTGTAAATAAGCTCTGACTTGTAAATTTTCAAAGACTGACAACGGTTGCACTTGCCCTACGGGCTTGTATAAGTTTGTTGTCTTAGGAAAATATAAGCGTACTCAGCTATTTACACCAAATTCAACGAAAAATCATGTTATTACCAAAACACATTAACATATTTTTGACATAAGCTATTTCAGTTTATAGAATTTACCCGAACATCCCTAACAGATTCGCCACCGACAAATGCGTAATTTACTTGTAATGACTATTGAGGTTGCTCTCCATCCCTTCCCTTTCCCCCAACTAACCATAAAATGCTGGATCTTTTAAGATGTAAATTCAGTGCATTCAGACGAATTTGGTAATAAAGAAGCATATGTCAGGTGTTCTTTAAATGAATTGACTATAATGTTTCGCTTATTCATTGTAAACAATGGAAAATATGTTAATGACAGCGTTCCTTCTAATAACATCTTTAGGTATAAATCCCATCTTTATATAAAATGTCTTGTCAGTAGCATAAAACGGATAATTTGTTTTAGTTCTAGGTAACGCCGAGTAAAGCGGTATTCGAACCTGTTTTTAAAAGAAACGCCAGAGTTAAAGACATCTTGGATGAATTGGTGCAGATGGCTTCGATTGTCTTATATCTTCGTGATTGACAACCATATAATTATGAGTGAAAATTTCCTGTTTTAGAGGCACGGTAGTTTTGACGCTCGGCTCTCATGGCGAAAAAAATTTTCGACCTCCTCAACGGCCTCTTTTCTCCAAACCTCAACGAGTCAACCACTGCGCTTAGAGAAGACTTTCGCCCGACACTTGTCGCTAATTGTGTTTTCAACAGCTTTCTGTCCTATACGGCCATCATTCTAAACATCGTCACCATCCATGTGATAAGGAAAACCGCATCTTTGCCTAAACCTTTGAGAACATTGTTACTGAGTCTGGCTGTTTCCGATGCTGGCGTCGGTTTGTTGGCTCATCCGCTCTACATTTTTATTGTGGTCAGCTGGTTACAACAAAAACCTACCGACCGCATTTCCTACATGGGATTATTGGCCGTAATTAGCTTTTTTTGTTTATCTTCGTTCCTAAATGTTGTAGCCCTAAGTATGGACAGGTTCTTAGCTGTTTATCTTCATCTCAGATATCAAGAGCTTGTTACTCACAAGCGCGTCATTGCAGCAGTGATATCGATATGGCTCTTTACTGCAATTTTTTCTTCAAGTGTCCTTTGGGTTAAATCGGTTACCATCACATATGTAATATCGCTTGTCAGTATGACTGTCTGTCTTTTTCTAGTACCAGTTTTATGCTGGAGGATTCATATCGTCTTAAAGCGACACAAAAACCAGATTCAAACCCTTCAAATCCAAGAAGTGCAACAGGGAGTTCAAAATGGCGGCTTATCTAACTTTTTGAGGGTTGGAAAGTCAACTCTTGGAATATTTTACGTATGCATTGTGTTCTTGATTTGTTATTTGCCTTCCTATATTGTTTCTATTTTACTCCTGGCACACCCCTCAGCCTCGATCTCTTTATACAAAGCTTGGCATTATGCAACGACTCTGGTTTTCCTTAACTCATCTTTGAACCCTGTCATATACTGCTGGAAGATGGGACCCATTCGTGTTACTCTCATTGACATACTGCGAGGCATCATCAATCGATTCAGACAATAATTTTGGTCAGGTTTGTTTCTGATGCCAATTCACAATGCATGAGGTAAGAAACGATTCAGAGAGACGGTTAGAATAACCTACCAAATGGAGGCCACGATGGTTCAAAGTAAGAGCATTGATCATCGCCAACTGAAACTTGATCTGACAACTGAGGGAGAACAAACTTTTACGGTTAGGACAATTACGGAATGGAACACAACGGAGTTACGCATCAGGTGAGAGGTAATAGCTGTTGAGAATGTTTTCCTTGTCATGTTGATAGCTTTGAATTTTATGATACGGATTCTTTAGGTCTTATTTCAGGGGTGTGATGAGGGCCCTGAGCTCATCAATGTTTTTATTACTGTCAAATGTAACCCTCTTTAAATAAAGCCTGTACTTACTTACTATCGCCTGCAAACTCTCCTTCTTGTTAACAAGTTGATTGAGATAATGCTAAAAAATAAAGAAAAATTCGACTAGAGTTGATGGCTGTCCGTTGGACTACAACTCTGGACTTTGTCAACAGTAACACGATCACTTATTGAAAATATAAGCAAAGACAAGAAGCTTTATATTTTAAGCTCGTTGCACAAAGTAAAAGGAAGTCTACCCCTTCACGCAAACGGTTAGTCCATTTTGAAAACTTTATCCTCAATTTTTGACCTTCTTGAATAGCAATCTTTGTTAATCTTCGCTGTTCTCGGCCATCATTGTCTTTTTGGTATATCGTAACTCTTCTTTTGAAAAGATAGTTATCTCTGGAGCTAAAATGACTTCAAATAACATGACGTGGCTTTTTTTGAAAAAATCCCAGGGAGATTAGTTAGCCATGTTCAAAACATGACGTTAGACCCCAACCTTACTACGAAGTACGAAGAACTCCTCGCTCGTGCTAGACTACCGACTCTATACAACAGACGGGTACAAGATACTGCCACTGTGACGTAGAACGTTAATTATAACATAGCTTGTAAATTCGTGCAATCAAATTCAATAGCGCGAGCGTGCTTTGATTTCCATGATGCACGCTGGTGACGTCACCAAACAAATGCCTCGCGAAAAAATGTCTTTCTCGCGAGTGACTTCATTAAATAACGAGAAAAACTTCCGCAAAAAAGTTAAACTAAGGGCTTTCGCTAAATAACGAGAAAAACTTCCGCCAAAAAGTTAAACTAGACATGGCAACAAGCGAACTAGGCGATGAATATCTGCTTACTTTTTCTTTGGGAATGGATATTTTAACCCCCGAGAAAGAACCCAAAGAAAGGGTAAACAAAAAAATCAACGGTTTCAACTCATTTCGGAGCTCTAACCCCTCGGTCACACTTGCGCTGGGATCATGCTTGCTTGGTCAATTTTTGTTTATCTAGCAAATTCCTAGCTTGTTATAAACGTGACTGACCAAACTTGGCAATGCTTGCTTGCTTAAGAAAGAAGGCGGAGCTGCTTAAACTTCAAAAGAACCGCAGCTTAATCCAAGAGCACTACGGAGTGCTCTTGAGCTGAGCTAGATAAACAATTGACCAATCAGGTGAAGCACTGTTTGACATCTCAATCTTTTCCAGACTTTTTGGCGCATAAGCAAGTTCTGTGGTGAGCGTCGTCAAAAATGCCAAGAATTGTGCCAAGAATATGCCAAATTATGGTCGAGGGAGAGCCCAAGGTCGCTCTTGATAGCGTTCAAGATGACCGTTGAAAGTGGTCACCATTAACAAAAAACTGTTTGAAAAAATACCATGTGCCAACCTGGTGTTTTGAATGAACAAGTGTTGGCGTCTTCTTCGTCTTAAAGCCTTTTTTCTTCTCTCGCGTTCGCGGAAAGTGCGAAGAAAGGTAAACAAAAACAGGAGTATTGAGAATTGGTCCATATCGAACCGCGACAAAAATAAGCAGGCTGTTGTTCTTTCAATGTGACCAGATCCCGCTTGCTCCAATCTCTAGCACGTGCTTGGGTTTGCTTGTCTGACGTCATAAGCAAGCATGCTTCAGAGTGATTTCAAGCGCGAGTGTGTCCGAGGGGTAACTTCATTTCCACGCGTGAATTCACCTGTCAGTTTTCGACAAATCTGAGACACGATCATTGAAGCATGGCGAAATACTCTTCAGAAACAAAATAAACAACGCATTGAAGCATAGGAGAGGGAATTCCTGCCCTTTATACTTAAACTACAGCGTTGAAAATGTTATAAAACAATTGGTTCATACGTCAGCTGTGCGTTCCTCGAGATATGAAGCACTTGGTAAGAGTTGCTCGAGGCTACGCCTCGAGCAACTCTTACCCATCTTTTATACTCTCCAAACTTCCCGCGTGCTTCATATCTCGATGAACGCACGCTGACGCATGAACCAGTTGTTAAAAACAATCTTGTTCCAGACTGCCCATCACGACTAAGAACTCAAAACTAAGAACTTTCAATACTGCCTCAGAAACTGGGACTTTAAAATGCTTCGTTTTAACACTAAAGGATATCGTAAACACACAATAAGGTACCAAGGTCCATGTATCTGGTCGAAACTTGGCAAAAAATTGTGGACTCACCAACCCTCGCGATATTTAAGACCAGAATAAGAGAAATTGACCTTTCAGATCTCATTGACAACAACAGCAGTTGTGCTGCAAAGTACGTGAATCGTGAGTAAAATCATTTATACTATTTGTGATTATGCTGTTAACAAGTATTTTAACATTTACTTATCAATTTTTCTACACTAGCTATTAGTTATTGACTTAAATAAGGTGTCTCCAATTAGCTAATCTACAGCTAGGGGCATTGATACGCTAATAAATTTTTCATTCAATCATTCTCCCAGGAAAATTTCCTAGAAACGAGGCTTTCTAGAGTCGAACCACAGACTCCCGGATTCCAAATCGCGTTCTCAGAGCCGTTTTAATTCTGTCTGTTTGTGTTTTTTACAGTAAATGAACGAAGCATGAAGCTAACGCGCTTTTACAAATTCGCACCAAAGTAATTTGTCACGACTCGAAAGATAAGTACGGAATCGTACTGAGCCACCACCAGACAAAGAACCTTCTATTTTAGAACTGTAAAACTTTGGAGGAAACCAACATCGAAATATTTCAAAAGACGCTTAAAAAGGCAATTGATTTCAACCCTTTTAGAGATAATTTAATTTTTTATTTGACATTGATTGCACAATGTTGTAATTGTGCAATGTAGCTTCATCCTTTGTAGCCCTTTTGGGACCAATAAAGTATGTCTTTTTGTATTTGTTAGCCGCGATTTCTAAGATTTTTTTCTTATTTTTAATTTGCCCCCTAATTCCCTATAGTCGTAGGGCACCGTTTAAGGTGGCTAGATACAGGTTTCTTAATCCTTGACTGCCTAGATTTGGAACGTTAAAAAAAATGTTTTTTTCACCCTTTGCAGTCGAGGTTATGCTGCATTAAACATGTTTCAAAGTAAAGTTTGAAATAGTGGGTGTAGCATTGCAATCACATTTTATATGCCAAAAGTCATGAGCTAGTCCCTTCAAAAAGGTTTTTGGGAACAGCCTTTGAACTCCTTCATAGATTTATTTCCAAATTTAAGATCTTTGTTGAGGTTAGGCCTCAATATTGAGAGAATTAAGTTAACTAAGTCAACATAAGTTTCGAAATTATTATGTCCCGAATTTCATTCTTACATCGACTCAATATCAAAATCTTATTCATATTAGTGTATGGTTTACTGAACATATTACAAAAAAGTGCTTTCTCCTTGAACTAAACATTTAACCACCTTGTAGGATATAATAAACAGCAACAAATGAAAAAACTTGGCGTTATAGCTTTCATTTGAATGGTCAAACGTTAGTGTTTCATCAACAGACTTTTAAGTAAGCACTTCTTCGTAATGCTTGATAAACAGTAACAGATAAAAGGACTGCTCGTTAACTATCATTTGAATGATCTAACCCTTGGGTATTCTCCAAGTTAGTTTGCATGTCGTAAATTGCAAATGAGAATTGAAAAGATCAGCAGAGGAGATTGAATCTACCAACGTTTCGTACTACTTTATCCCAACAAAGTGTCGGCGTAAAATAACAATTGAAGTAGTCAACTTTCAAAAGGAATGGGCAAGGTTGCATTTTTGCCAGCATTCAGAATAGAATCTTAAGACATCTGGGCGCTAGAGAAAGAAGAACGGAAGCTACTTACTATCTTGTGAGGTGTTATTCCTGAGTCACAAGTTCTGAACGTCTCTGATAGTTAACAAGAGCAGCCGAGAAAGATTGTTTCTAGTAGTACTAGTAGTTGTAGGTGTTTTAGGCTGCAATCGGTGTCACATCAAACACCCTTGCACAGTTACATAATGTTGTCTCTTAATTTCAACAAGAAACAAATAACAACAGTAGTCGTGCAAATTTAAATGATGTATGTGTGGCTTGATAGAAAAGGGTTACGATTAAAATCTTAAGACATCTAGGCGTTAGACAAAGAAAAGGGAAGTTACTTACTATCCTGTAAGGTGTTATTCAATAAAAAATTACGACCTACATCAAGAATTATGTACATTAAGTAAAATATTATTACAAAAAGGATATCGCAAATTTGAATATATATTTGTATACATGTGTAGTAAAACAAAGATAAAAAAACGAAAAACTTAAAATTTTAGGCGACGGATATCGTGAAGAAACGTTCTTGTGCCAGCCTTTGCGCGTATAACATCTGGTAGCGCGTTCCAAGTCTCAGCAGCAAAATAAACGAAACGACTTAAGACCATGCTTGCTAATGTTAACCTTAGGTAAGGAAAGCATGTTAGTACCTCTTAAATTGTAATCAGTCCTACTTGGTTTAACTAAGTCAGAAATAGGCCTGGGAGCCTTATTTAGAAAGCAGTTATTGACCGTTAGCAACATGTCTTGAATCTTACGACTCTTCAATGTCGTATGCAAGCCGATACAATCGAGGAAGTCTTCAAATGAAATACCCCTATCTTTATATACATATCTAAGCGCACTTTGATTTACCCTTTCCATTTCCTTTGTATTCGTTTCCCCATAGTGATGTCATATCTGGCTACAATATTCAAAGTGAGGTAAAATAAATGCACGATAACGTGGTTCCTTGGTTTTAAGAGGCAGGATATTTTTGAGCCTATTAAAAGCATTAACCTTGCCCGCCACCTTTCGACAGATTGATGCAACATGAGCATGAAATTTAAGCTAATGATTTTATCTCACTGGAAATAGGTTTTGGCCTCCCTGTCCATTTTAACTGGAAATCACAATTAGTGTTTCCTAACACAAAACCTTGATATTTGTCTGGATTTGCTACAATCCCATTCTGTCGAAGCCATTCTGTTGTACTGGCTAAGTTTCGGTTTCCTCCCTCCACTGCTCTGGGATCATTCTTATTTTCGCAGCCCGTCTCCAGGCGTTCGTTAGTTATGATTGGCTCACCGAATGAAGAGGGGGAGGGGAGATTCCCGCGCTAATTCGGGCTAGTTACGTTTTAGAGGAGTGCAGAACACAAGTCAGAAGCACCCTGTACAGTATAAACTACTAAGCAAAGACAAAAAAGGTTTGCATTTTAAGCTCGTTTGACAAAGTACAAGGAGCTCTACCCCTTTCACACAAACTGTAAGTCTGTCTTGAAAACTTTATCCTCAATTTTTCACCTTCTTGAAATGCAATCTGTATTAATCTTCGCTGTTCTCGGCCATCATTATCTTTTAACAAATGGTAAACACTTCAGCTTACACTATTGAGATATGGATGCACGCGGGAGGTTGCTACGCACGAAAGAAGCGTAAGAGTCGCTCGAAGCGATAGCCGAGAGCGACTCTAGCTTCTTGAGTGCTTAGCAAACCTCCCAAGTGCATCCATAACTCAATAGTGTACGCTGTGGTGTTTACCATTTGTTTTATAACATAACATTGACACATTGTAGCTAAAGAGTTCCCTTTTATTTAACAAATCCTACGTGACCAGAAAAAAACAAGCGCGCGTGGAAAACTAATCTATGCATACGCTCACGTCTGCAGCTTACACCCATGGGCAAATGGCGGACGCTAAATTGACCAATCAGAGCACGCGCTTTACTTTGGTTATGTTATAATTCGTTATAGTCGTAACTCTTCTTTTTAAAAGACGGTTCTCTTTCAGCTGAAATGACTTGATATGACGTGGCTTTTTTTTGAAAAACTCCCAGCTGGAGGGAGATCAATTGGCTCTGTACAAAGCATGACGTCAGACTCCAACCTCGCTACGAAGTACGAAGAACTCCTCGCTCGTGCTAGACTACCGACTCTATACAACAGACGCCTACAAGATACTGCCACTCTGACTTGTAAGGTTCAAAATAATCTTGTGACCTCGTCCCAGCGAAAACCTGCGTCATTTGATAATAGTAATACAGCTGCTCTTGTAACAACCTCTGTTACTTGGTCATTTTGCCGTGGGCCTGGTGGAGAAGTCCCTCCGACAGTTAGTTCCCTAGTGGGGGATGGCAGTGTTGTTCTGGCATCAATGCCTAGTGGTAGTTGCCATGACAACTTAACCCAAACTCCTCGCAAGTCAAACTTCACTGCCCCATCAAACCACTCTCAAACATCTTACGTAACACAATGGGCCCCAGCCAGCCGGAGCACATCAACCCCTCACTTTGGTGGACATTGTAGAGATGACATTCACTACAAGTAGAAGAACCGGTTGATACATTTATTGATAAATCGAGAGAAGGCCAGGAAACAGCCTTTCAGTGGTCCTTTACTAGCTTGCCGACAGATTCAAGTGTAGCTCTTCTTGGAGCTCAAGAACAGCAGCAATTACCACCGCTTGGGCTCTTCAAATTCACAGGAAAACCTATCGAGTGGCCTAAATTCATTGAGAGGTTTCGTGATCAAATTCACAACAAGACAACCCTCACCAACTCAGATAGAATGGCTTATTTATTCCAAAATCTTGACGGGGAAGCTAAGAAAGCAGTGGAAAGTCTAGGTGTTACAGGTCATAGTTACGCAACTTCCCTTAAGACTTTAAAACGTCAGTTTGGGAGCCCCAACAGTGTGGCCACAGCTTATCTGAATGACATGCTCAACAGTGCCTATGTACCCTCAAATGATAGGCAAGCATTACGTGACTACTATTACCAAGTGAAAGCATGTACGACATGGTGTGTAAAGATGGGTCAGTCAGCTATTCTTCAAACCCCAGAGTATCTCAGCAGGGCAACTATGAGGTTACCCATGAACCTCCGAGTAAGATGGTATGAATACATAGATGGACGCAGTAATAACCTCTTTAGGTCTGAATTCCATTTTTGATAAAATGTCTTGTCACTAGCGTTCAACAGATAATTTGTTTTAGTTCTAGCTAACGTCGAGTGCAGCAGTACTCGAGGCCTTTTTTAAAGAAAAAAAGTGCCAGAGTTAAAAACAACTTCGATGAATTGATGCAGATGGCTTCGATTGTATTATATCCTCGTGATTGACAATTATATAAATATGACTTAAAATTTTCTTTTAATTTTAGAAACACAGTAGCTTTGACGCTCGGCTCTCATGGCGGAAACAATTTGCGACCACCTCAACGAGTCTTTTTTTTCAACCCTAGCGCATTTTGAAGACTTTCGCCCTACACTTGTCGCTAATTGTGTCTTCAACAGCTTTCTGTCTTATACGGCCATCATTTTAAACATCGTCACCATCCAGGTGATAAGGAAAACTGCGTCTTTTCCTAAACCTTTGAGAACATTGTTACTGATCCTGTTGTCTCTGATGTTGGCGTCGGTTTTTTGGCCCAGCCGCTCTACATTCCTCTTTTGGTCAGCTGTTTACAACAAAAATATATCAACTACATTTCCTACAAGGGATTGCTAATATTTTTTTTCGGTTTATCTTCAGTCTTAAATGTTGTGGCCATAAGTATGGACAGGTTCTTAGCTGTTCACCTTCATCTCAGATATCAAGAGCTTGTTACTCACAAGCGCGTCATTGCAGCGGTGATATCAGTATGGATGTTGAGTGCAATTTTTTCTCCAGATGTCTTTTGGGCTCAATTGGTTACCATCAGCCATGTAACATGGTTTGTGAGTATGACTGTTTGCCTTTTTCTATTACCAGCTGTATGCTTGAGTATTGATATCGTCTTAAAACGACACAAGAACCAGATTCAAAGCCTTCAAAACGAAGAAGTACAACAGGGAGTTCAAAATGGCAATGACTTAACTAACTTTTTGAGGCTCAGAAAGTCAGCTCTTGGAACGTTTTACGTCTGTATTGTGTTCTTGATTTGTTATTTGCCTTCTTATATTCTTTTTATTTTATTCTTGGCTCGCCTCCCGAGTTCAATCTCTTTATACAAAGCTTGGCACTACGCGATGACTCGGTGTTTCCTTAACTCATCTTTGAACCCTCTTACATACTGCTGGAAGATGGGATTCATTCGTCTGACTCTCATTGACATACTGCGAAGTATCATCAATCGATTCAGAGAATAGTTTTGGTCAGGTTTGTTTCTAATATAAATTCACAATGCATGAGATAAGGAACGATTTAGAGAGACGCTTAGAATGAGCTACCAAATGGAGGCCATGATGGTCCAAAATAAGAGCCTCGACCATCGACAACTTAAACCTTATCTGACAACCGCAGGAGAAGGAACTTTTACAGTAAGGACAATTACGAAATGGAACACAATAGAGTCACGCATCAGTTAGTTTTAAGTGCAGTTTCTATAAATTCTTTTTAAAACGATCAGAAAGCTTCCCTGCGATTTGGAAATAAGATGCTATAGAAATTGAAATTTTAATGCAGGAAAAATTAATCAATTTTGTCCATAGGATATTTAATGTTTAAATTTGACTGAGCTTGTAATGTAAATAGCTTTTGATACAGATTGTTAGGTCATGTTTCAATAGTGTAATGAGGGCCTTTAGTTCATCAATGTTTTTACTACTGTAGAATGTTATCCTCTTTGAATAAAGCCTGTACTTACTTACATACTATCGCCTGCAAACTCCCTGAATTCCGGTTTAGGAAATCAAAGTAATATCCCTCTCCTTCTTGTCAACAAGTTGATTGAGATAATGCTGAAAAATAAAGAAAAGTTCGACTAGACTCGATGGTTGTCCATTGGACTACAACTCTCTATTTTGTGAACAGTAACACAGGCACTAATTGGATATAAAACCAAAGACAAGAAGTTTTACATCTTAAGCTCGTTGCACAAAGTACAAGGAACTCTACTCTTTCAAGCAGAGGGGTTTGTCCGTCTTGAAAAGTTTATCCTCAATTTTTGATCTTCTTGAATTGCAATCTTTGTTAATCTTTGCCGTTCTCGGCCATCATTGTCATTTTTGGTATATTCGTAACTCTCATTTTTAATAGACAATTCTCTTTAGAGCTGAAATGACTTCAAATAACATGACGCGGCCTTTTTTTAAAAAAAAAGTCCTGCTGGTGGGAGGTTAGTTGGCTTTGTACAGAGCATGACGTTAGACTCTAACTTCGCTACGAAGTACGAAGAACTCGCTCGTGCTAGACTACCGACTCAATACAACAGACGTCTATAAGATACTGCCACTCTGACTTATAAGGTTAAAAAAAAACTCTTGTACTAAGCTGCCTAGTACGCTAAGAACTCAAAACTAAGAACTCTCAATACTGCCTCAGAAACTGGGACTTTGAACTACCTTGTTTTTACACTACAGGTTATGGTAAACACACAATAGGATACCAGGGTCCATATATCTGATCGAAACTTAGCAAGGAATTAAGGACATAATATTTAAGGCCACGATATTTAAGAGCAGAATTAAAAATTCGACCTTTTAGACCTTTAGAACGACCTTTTAGACCTTGACAACGGCAGTTGCAGAAAACTATGTAAATCGTGAACAGAATCATTTTATATATACTATTTCATAATATTAATTATTATGTGAAAATATTGAAGAGCTGCAGCCAGGATGAAACATAGTTGAAATTTAAAAACGATCTCTGCAAAAAATTATTAAAAACTACGAGCTTTTGACTGCGCGAACTGCAGTCTTCGACGGGTAAAATGACTGATAGGCAAGCGATGAGAGAATTTAAATAAAGAAATGAACAGCGAAATAATGAGAATACAAATGATTATGAATATTTGTTAAAAAGAATGTTGTATTGTCCAGGTAACGGGCAAAAATTGTTATCTGCGTTAAGTGTCATTCTGGTATGCCATGCTACTAATGTTTTTCTGGTTCTAAAAGAGCCTTTGTCAACAATTGAATAAAGGCTGATAGTTTCGAAAGAAACCGTTTGGGGCTGCGTCGGTGGGAGTAACGAAATAATTTGGAAATATCAACAAAGTTGAAGTGGTAAATTGGCCACCGTAACGATTCCAAAACCTGACGTTTCGAGCGTTAGCCCCTTTCGAATCGTTACGGTGGCCAATTTACCACTTCAACTTTGTTGATATTTCCAAATTATTTTGTCAACAATTGACGCGTTTTCAAAATCAATGGCGTGGTTGTTGGACCAGGCGTGATTAGCGATTCTAAAACCTTTGGCCGCAGTTTTTTATATTTCTCAAATGTTCTTTTTTCGGGTATTAAAAGCTCTACTGGTTTCCCCAATACAACACCACGAACAATTTGCACAGGGATTTTATACACGACGTTGGTCTGCGATTCCATCGAAGGTCGGAATTTCGGAGCTGGGAACTGTTGTTGTAGAGTGCTAAATGGTTTTTTTTAACAACTATGACATCACGTTTTTTGAGGACACGTGTCAAAGGTTCAGTTACTCCTTTGATGTAAGGAAGAGAAGCGAAAGACTTGCGTGACTCGGTTGGTTCAACCATCTTGAAAAACATTCCAACAAGTTCTTCTGGGGATACATTTGTTTTTGAGGATCGATTTTTTCTGTCCTGTATGTTTTTGATAAACTTAGATGGATAGCCGTTGGACTCCAAAGCTGCATGGACATAATTAAGTTCATGTTTCTTTCCTTCGGAGGAATTGGGTAGATTTAGAGCCCTGTGCAGGAGAGTTGATGCTGTGCTGACCTTGTGTTGTCTGTCGTGCTGGGAATTAAAATCTAAATATGAAAAATAGGAAAAAAACATGAACTTAATTATGTCCATGCAGCTTTGGAGTCCAACGGCTATCCATCTAAGTTGGCTTTGCTGCTGCACCGCATTGAGAGGAGGAACTGCTCCCAAATTAAGCATAGCAGGTAGAAGCATTTTTAAAATTAATCTAACAAAAAGCAAACATAACTCATTCAATACAACTTAATCTAGAGCTGTTTTCGATGTAATAGCACGGTTGATATATCAATGATGAACTAAGGGGCATCATAATGTTTAAACAGCTTGACTTGATTGGTCGAGATTCTCTTTGAGAGTATTTTCCATACCTTTATTGATCATTTTAAAATTTGGAATACGTTCCCGAATAGAAAACAGCCAAAAGTCGGGAAGCTTTCCAAAATCGAACTATGATTTCGAATAAAACCAAACGGAAAAAGTCCAAATGAAAACTCGGTTTGCGCTCAAAGTGAGATGGCGAGTTGCAATTAAACATCACTTTCTGACGAAGGACTTTGATCTTCACGATCCAGAATCATTACACACGATTGGTGTATAATTTTTGCAGGGTGTCCATCATAGCGCGTCGATGTGCCTCATCCTCAAGCATTAAATAACAAGGTTTAGTGATAAAATGAAGAAAATCAGCGTATATGTGAACATTTTGAAATTGATCTTAACGATATCGCGGTTATTAACTACACGGGTAGTCAAATAGATAAAGCGTGGGACGTAACAAGCTAAAAACGCAAAGTAAACGTACAAAACAGTGACAGCAGTTTTCATTGTCCTTGCCAAATTTTTCATTTCGTTATTGTTTCTGGATCGTGCTTGTTGTTTTTGTACTTGGTGGCTTGAATTTTTCTTTTGTGACGGCGTGTAATATAAAAAATCTTACAATATATAGCTGTTGCGACCAGGAGGGAAATGGTTCCAACACCTGACGCCATTTTCGCGAGCACAGCAAAAGGAAAGAGGACTATACTGAAGGATGCAAACGAAATGAAAGTCCATATGAAAATGACCACCCAAACAACTAGCTTGTGAGTCACAAGTGTTTGGTATCTGAGAAGGAGTTGAATGGTTAGGAATCTTTCCACACTAATGGCCATGATATTCCAGACCATAGTCATAGGAAACAAATTTATAAAGACACCGAGGCCCAAATGGAATAAACAGCCTGGTTTAAGTAGTTGGAACCAATTGATAAATAATGACAGGTAGAATGGGTCCATTATCAAACCAACACCAAGATCAGATATAGCAACACTCAGTTACAATGTCTTCAGTGGTTTTGGGAGCGCAGATGTCTTTACAATTACATAGATTGTGAAAATGTTTAACTTACGTTCTAATTCGCTGCGCTCAGACGAACGTAAATTATTTTCTCCTTAAATACTATAGAAATACTGCACCAAAGGAATGATGGTTGGATGCTCAGGCAATCCAAGCTGACATTTATTCATACAATTGACGAAAGAATATTACAATTAAGGTACTCTAACTGCTACAATCCCAAGTTATCAGTTATTTGTAGACGATTTCTTTTGTATATCTTTTAACTGTGGAATCCGCCTTAGACTTCATTAAAAAGGTCAGAAGATCTTTGGCGTTTGGTTTCACGTGGTCGGGGATGTTGTCCCAATAACCTTGAGTGGTAAACAGCTGATGAAAACAAAAGAAGACAAGACAAAGGAGAACCGAATACATTTAAAAGAAACGCCGCAAACTAAAATACAAGATTCAAAGCAACAACCGGTCTCCGAAAACAGGCCAGCGCCACCTTTCTATCGTATGCACAAGCGATCTACTACCACATAAACTACCTCAGAATATAAGCTGAAGACGATAAAGATCTCTCCCAACCCGAGGCCAGCGCCCTCTTATCGATGTATAATCGGACAAGCGTCCTTATACCTACCAAACAAATCTCAACTAAATCATTGCTGATCATCCTAAGAGTTACAGGGACCCGGTGATCAAGCAATCAAAACTTCATACGGACCGCTAATATTTGTCCAAAAATCTCTTAGAGCTTAACAACGAATTGGTGTTCCGACCATGCTTCAGAACAGTCCTTCCGCTGAACAGCTTATAATCTATCACAAATTAAAGTAAAAAATTTTCTGGCAACTATAGGCCAAAAAATACGACGAAGGCCAGAATGGTACGACTAAAGTAGCTACAGCCTTGGATATATACAAATAGTGAACTGTTCTATGGATTAGATTTACCGGGGGCACAACGAGATTCCGTGCGAAGAAATCCACTCCGCTACAACCTGGATTCCAAAACCTTGAATAAAACTGACAAGGGCGGGCGGGTGTGGCTACAACTTCGATGTCAGCGTGGAAAGCGAGAGTGAGAGGACTAAGTCAAACTGAATCGTCTATAAATACTGAAACCACACCAATCAGGAATACCCAGGGGACACGCCCCAAATGGCGTGTCCTACAGTGAATAGAATCAACGATGAAACAAACTGTTAATGAACTATAAACTCCGTATACCAGCAGAAAATATTTATGATTGCAGTGTAGCAAATAAAACTGTTCAAAACGCAGTCTCCGATAAATATTGATTGGAAATCATCCAATTCTGACATTCGTGAGCGAATCTTGCGAATTACATCGAAGTTTGATTCTGCCATGTTGATCCAGCGGTAAACTGCTGCTAAGTACGTGTATGGAGATGGAACAGGGCTTGTATTGATGGAAAAGAAAATTTGCCGAAGAGCTCCTTGTCGAGGAGCATGCCATTTGCGTGAATCAGAGAGAAAGAGATATATTGTGGAAACAACAGGCGAGTAATTTGACCCACGATGACGTGTTAAACTGCCTAAAAAAGAATAAAAGAAGTTCCTGTGTGGTTAGGAGAAAACGTTCCGAAGAGGAAGAGAACAAGGTGGTTTCTGAATTCGCAATCCCTGTGGATAAACATGATTACAACCAAACAAGGTATTGAAAAGTTGTATTAAAAAACGCTCAACCATCAACCTATCATGAATAAATCGATAGTAATTGCCATGGATCGCAAAACACAACAGCTGTTGACCAAGTAACTATTCTCAAGTCAATTGAGGAAATAATCAACTCTAACCAGAATGGTACTCAGAATCTAACATCTAAAGAAATGCACTGGAAACCAAGGATATTTACGATTAGACAGTGTTGGTTGAGGTTAAAGAACATCTTCGTTTGAACATCAAATACGCAAATTGCTCTTTTTCATGAGCTTTCCATAACAATGGCTTTATGAAAACAAAATACATGAAAACAAAACGCCTTCATTTCTTTGATGGTCTTAAAGATCTTTATTTTCCGATCAGAATGGATTTGATCGGCGGGGAAAAACAAAAATTAATTATCCGATATGTATGATATCGGTTATTGAGTTTGGAAAGAACGCGGGAGGTTTGCCATAACTCAACTGTGTACGCTGTGGTGTTAACCATTTGTTATGTTGAATAACCTTGATATATTGTAGCAAAAAGCAAAAATTGTTCTTATAGTCTTACATGACCAGACAAAACAAGCACGCAAAAACTGCGCATTGCACAACTTTCGCCGCAGGTTCACTCGTCATGTCAATCGAAGGGAAATGTAATCATATTTATTGAAATTCATTGAAAAAAGAGCAATTTCCGAGCTTTGTATCAATTGACAATCGGTGCAATTTTTCAATCTTGAGCAAACTGCTACACAAAAGTAAAAGACCATCCTTTAATGTCATTTAAAAATGGGCTAAATTTCTTGGGAGGAACTGTTGAAAACACTGCACAATTTGAATACTGTAGTCGCTTAAAAGCGATTTCGTTGCCACTTGTTTAGTCTGGAACGACATAAATTGATGAAAAACCTCTAATGACCAACTGTGATTGTTGGTGGAGGAAGAAAAGGTTCTCGACGAGACTTGGCTGCAGCTGTGGAGTTGCGAGGTTAAAGGAAGAGAGTTGTAGCTCTCCAGAGACTGCTCACTGCGGTGGTCTGAGATGGCCATGATATGGCAGTTTAAAATCCCAGAGTTCAGCCAGATAGTGATGGCAGTAGCTCTTACACAATGGTTTGTGTAAACGATTGATAAACGCGCTTCTTCGCTGATATTTTTCATCATTTTAGCGAGGCTGTGTATTCCAAGCGGTCGTGCTTCGTACCAAACGGCATCTTCGGTTGTTTTTCTTCCGATACTGGAAAATAGGTAGTCCACCTTGGACTGATTTTCTGCAGATATAACTTCAGTGCCTTGATCTTGGATTTCATGGATTCTTGCTTCTTTTTCGATTTAAACATAAACTCTCCTTGAAGTTCGTAGAAATGAAAATGAGAGCGCAGTCGTTCCTGAAAGAAAAATAGGATGAAAGGATGGAGTGATACAAATTTTGTTTTCTACAACTTCGTGAAGCGATTTTGGGTGCATTTATGACGTATTTCTATCAGAACATTGTAACGGGTAACTGCCTTGCGCTAGATAACTAACATTATTATAAAGGATCAGAAAGATGGTAGGTTTTTAACTCGGTAAAGAAATACAGAAAGATATTTTTTCGTCTAGTTACGAGCGTGGGACAGACGTTATCAACATTGCCGATCTTAGCAGTATGCAGGACGCGTGTCACAAACGAAGTTCGTAATAAGCCTTGCTTATCATAGAGACTCTGTGGCACAGTGGCAGTGCACCAGGAACGCGGAACCGAAGGTCTGAGGTTTGATTCCTCATGGGGACGCTCGTGACTAGAGGAAAATACAGTTTCTCAGTTAGTGTGTGCGCTATGATTGGTTAAATACGGGCGCTGCATTTCACTCTACGGCTCGATAAATTCAAAAGTCTATTTAAAACCTCCAGACCCGATTATTTAAAGCTAGTCATTTGATAGATATAATTTTAACCGCGATTTCTCAGTCCGTACTGTAAGTTACCTAATCTGGTTTTTTCTGCTTGGATTATAGTCCGCGTGCATCTCGCTTGGGCCATGCATCCGAGTGTAAAAACCTAGGTTGGTAAGAGGCATGTAACACACTGGAGTAAAGATATGTGGTGTTTACTCAACATGTGAGAAACTAATCTTTCATCCATGAACTAAGCATTTAACTACCTTGTAGGATATAATAAACATCAACAAATGAAAAGCAACTTCGTGTCCGCTTTCATTTGAATGGTCAAACGATATCGTTTTATCGACAGACTTTTAAGTCAGCACTTCTTCGTAATGCTTGATGAACAGTACCTCAGAAAAGAACTGCTTGTAATCTATCATTTGAATGGTCTCACTCTTTGGTATTATCCAAGTGAGTTGCTCGTGTAAATTTGCAAATAAGAGTACTTGTTTATTCTAGCAAAGTGTCAGTGTAAACTAACAATTGTAGTAGTGAACTGTCAATAGGAATCGGCAGCATTAAGAAAGAAATACTTAGACATTTGGGCCTGAGGCAAAAAAAGGGAAAGCTACTTTCTTCTTTTCGAACCTTTTCTCTAGGTGTTCGCTAGCTATGATTAGCTTACTGAATGAAGGGGGAGGGGGAGATTTCCGCGCTAACTCGGGCTAATTACGTTTAAGAGGAGTGTAGAACACAAGTCACAAGTACCTGCACTGCATGATAAACAAAATTTCATCATTTTAATTATTCAAATGATCAAACACTCTAGCTTTCATCCACACCAAACCACCTTAGACAGAATGATAAACAACCCCAGTACCTTTTATTTAAATGAGTCTCATCTACGGATTTAAAAGGGTTTCACCTCAGTACAAACTGTGCCATGTAGGAGTTCTATTCATTTGCATTCATATGAGTGCACATGTATATGGTCGCATAATATACAGCAGCACATAACAATCTTCGTCTAGTATTATTATGGCACAAGATTCAGATGGAGTATTCTTATGCGGAGAATTTTTGGGGTTCTGCTTTTTCCAATGCAACCTCAATTTACACATTCTCTGTTTGCAATAATGGACAAACTGTAACTGATTATTTTGAGAGAAAACCTTAGGACAACCATTTTGTTTATTTGTTTGAAAAAATAAACTGGCGAAATAACAAATTGGCTTTAATTTGTAAAATGACGATTTGCTTTAATTTGCATCTGAGTAGTTGATAGATGGCGCAAAATTCTCTACCAATCACGTTGCGATGTAAAATGAAACTAATACAATAGCTGGCTGCGTTTGACAGCCCTCATTTGCAAACACCTCTTTACTTTTGGACAAAATAAATTTATAGTGCCTTCATTTACTTTTGGTTTTTGCCAGTTTCTGTTTTTTTTTTTAATTTCTTCATTACTTACTGACTCTAACAGGCTAAGTATCTTTTATAAGCATACGCATCATAGCATATTTCAATTCTAATTTACATGTATTGATGTCGCAAAAAAACAAGCTCCCATTTTCAATTTACATCTGCCGTCAACACGAACAATAATAAAATTTCCTGTTTTCCTTTCGTTCACAAGCTTATTACAGGACTATCAATTGATCAAATGTCTTACATGAATTCCTTTAGGTTTAAACTGAAGATTTTACATGGCTATTGCTCGATTTTTATGTGGGCTATTCAGTCATCTGTGATGCTTTTTACATGAAAATCATAAATAAGTAATAACATGATTGCTCGAGAAATTTGTTGTAAATAAGGCCTTGTAAATGTCTCAGACTACAACTTTCAGTCGTCTTAGGGGCTCGTGCCTACCCATTTACACCAAATTGCACTCGAAATCGTGTTCTTACCAAAACAAATTAGCATATTTTTGACATTGGCTATTTCAGTTTAAAGAGTTTACCCGAGCATCCTTAACACCTCCGGGATCCGCCATAGGCAAATGCGTAATAATCATTTATTCGTGATAACTATTGGGGTTACTCTCCCTTCCCTCCTCCTCTCCAAACAACCATAAAATACTGGATCTCTTAAGATGTATATTCAGTGTATTCAGACGAATAAAGAATAAAGAAGGATATATCATGCGCTCTTTAAACTAACTGACTATAATGTTTCGCTTATTCATTTTGATAAGTGGAAAACATGTTAATGAGAGTGTTCTTTGAAATAACATCTTTTGGTCTAAATTCCATAATTTAATAAAATGTCTTGTCAAAAGCATTAAACAGATAACTTGTTTTAGTTCTAGCTAACGCTAAGTGAAAAAGTAGTCGAAGCTTTTTTAAAAAAATTCAAATCCCATAGTTAAAGACTTCTTGAATGAATTGGTGCAGATGGCTTTAGTTGTCCTCGTGATTGACAGCCATATAATTATGAGTTAAAATTTTCTGTTTAAGATGCACGGTAGATTTGACGCTCAGCTCTTATGGCGGAAAAAAGTTGCGACCACCTTTACCAGTTTTTTTTCCCACATCCTGACCGTGCTGAAGACTTTCGTCCGACGCTTATCACCATTAGTATCTTCAACAGCTTTCTGTCTTATACGGCCATCATTTTAAACATCGTCACTATCCATGTGATAAGGAAAACCGCGTCTTTGCCTAAACCTTTGAGAACATTGTTACTGAGTCTGGCTGTCTCTGATGTTGGCGTCGGTTTGCTGGCCCAGCCACTCTACATTTCTATTCTGGTCAGCTCGTTACAAGAAAAAGATATCGACTGCATTTCCTACACGGGATTGTTAGCCGTTGTATGTTGTTTTGGTGTATCTTCATTCTTAAATGTTGTGGCCATAAGTATGGACAGGTTCTTAGCTGTTGATCTTCATCTCAGATATCAAGAGCTTGTTACTCACAAGCGCGTCTTTGCGCTAGTGATATCGATGTGGTTGTTTAGCGCAATTTTTTCTTTAAGTTTCTTTTGGACTCCATTGTTTTACATCTTACAAGTCACAGACTCCATAATTACGAATGCCTGCCTTAGTCTGGTGGTAATTGTCAACTGGAGGATTTATATAGTCTTAAAGCGACACAAGAGCGAGATTCAAAGCCTTCAAATCCAAGAAGTACAAAAGGGCGCTCAAAATGGCAACGTATCTAACTTTTTGAGGCTTAGAAAGTCAGCTCTTGGAACATTTTACGTATCCATTGTGTTTTTGATTTGTTATTTGCCTTTTAATGTTATTCTTGTTTTATACCTGATTCACCCATCAGCTTCCATATCTTTAAACAAAGCATGGCTGTACGCAACGACTTCGATTTTCATCAACTCATCTTTGAACCCTGTCATATACTGCTGGAAGATGGGACCCATTCGTCGCACTCTCATTGACATACTGCGAGGCAACATCAATCGATTCAGACAATAGTTTTGGTCTGGTTTGTTTCTGATGCCAATTCACAATGCATGAGATAAGGATCGATTTAGAGAGACGCTTAGAATGAGCTACCAAATGGAAGTCATGATGATCCAAAATAAGAGCCTCGACCATCGCCAAGAAAGAAAAGAGAGAAAAAAACTATTACGGCTAGGACAATTGCGGAATGGAACACAACAGAGTCACGCATTAGGAAAAAGTTAACAGCTGTTAGTTTTAAGCTCAGTTTATATCAATTTCTTTTAACATTACCAGAAAAGCTTCCTCGGGATATGGAATAACTTTAAGGTGTTTTAGATTACGACATTTTAATGTCTGAAAAAATTTGTGATTTTAATATTGTCTATAGAATGTTTGATGTTTAAATTTGACTGAGCTTGTGATGTAAATAGATGTTTTAGATTATTACATTTTAATATAGGAAAAATGTTGTTGTTTTTAATATTGTCCATGGGATATCTAATGTTTAGAATGTTTTTCTTGTCATGTAAATAGCTTTTGAATTTTATGATACGGATTTTTTAGATCTTATTTCAGTGGTGGGATGAGGGCCCTGAGCTCTTCAATGCTTTTACTACTGTAAAATGTAACCTTCTTTGAATAAAGCCTGTACTTACTAACTTACTCTTGCTTGCAAACTCTCTCAAATCCGGTTTAAGAAATAAAGAAAAATTCGAATAGACTCGATGGTTGTCCATAGGACTACAACTCTGGACTTTGTCAACAGTAACACGGACACTTATTGAAAGTGATAAAAGTAAAAATAGAAGCTTTACATCTTAAGCTCGTTACGCAAAGAACAAGGAGCTCTAGCCCTTTCACGCAAACGGTTGGTCCACTTTGAAAACTTTATCCTCAATTTTTGACCTTGTTGAATTGCAATCTGTGTTAATCTTCGCTGTTCTCGACTATGATTGTCTTTTTGGTATATTCGTAACTCTTCTTTTAAAAGAAGAGTTACTTCTTAGAGTTAGCTTCTTAGAGTTAGCTTCTCTTTGGAGCTGAAATGACTTCAAATAACATGACGTGGATTTTTTGAAAAAAATCACAGCTGGCGGAAGATTAGTTGGCCTTGTTCAAAACATGACGCTAGACTCCAACCTTACTACGAAATACGAAGAACTCCTCCCTCGTGCCAGACTACCAGCTCTATACAACAGACGCCTACGTGATACTGCCACGTGACGAAAAAGGTTAAAACCAATCTTGTTCCAGGCTGCCTATCACGACTAAGAACTCAAAACTAAGAACTTTCAATACTGCCTCAGAACCTGGGACTTTAAAATACCTCGTTTTAACACTACAGGCTATGGTAAACACGCAATAAGATACCAAGGTCCATATATCTGGTCGAAACTTGGCAAAGAATTATGGACTCACCAACCCTCGCGATATGTAAGACCAGAATAAGAGAAATTGTCCTATCAGAGCTCATTGACAACAACAGCAGTTGCGCTGCAAACTATGTGAATCGTGAACATAATCATTTATGCTATTTGTGATTATGCTGTTAACAAGTATTTTAACATCTACTTATCAATTATTCTACACTAGTTATTAGCTACTGACTTAAGTAAGGTGTCCCCAACTAGCTAATCTACAGCTACAGGCATCATTGATACGTTGAATAAAGTTTTCATTCAATTATTTTCCCAGGAAAATTCCCAAGAAACGAGGCTGGCTAGAGACGAACCACAGACTCCCGGATTCCGAATCGTGTGCTCAGATCCTTCTTAATTCTGTCTATTTTATTAATAGATTTCTATTCAATTTTGTTTAAGTCTATTTTAACTGTATAGTAGTATTGAATAGTAGCATAGAATATTATTCTCATTGTAAACTCACACGTTTGTCTGTGGGGATGTTTCTAATAGTGAATGAATGAATAAAGATCTAAAAAAAAAAAAAAAACAAAAAAAAAACAATAAATGAACGAAGCATGAAGTTAACATGTTTTTACAAATTCGCACCACGGTCATTTGTTACGACTTTAACGATAAGTACAAAATCGTACAAAACCACCACCAGACAAAGAACCTTCTATTTTAGAACTGTAAAACTTTGGAATTCCTTACACCTGTCACTTCAGAGGAAACGGAGGACATCGAAAGATTTCGAATACTGCTTCAAAAAAACTGGTTTCAACCCTTTTAGAGAGAATTTAATTTTTTATTTGACATTAATTGTGCAATGTTGTAATTGGGCAATAAGACTTCATCCTTAGCCCTACGCTGGGGCCTTAAGTCGCTGTACCTTTGGGCAGCTTAGGGCGATTTAAGGTGACTTAGGCGACTTAAGCGAAATTGGCCGAAAAAACATTGCAACTTTGGGCGACCTAAGGCGACTTAAGACAACTTAAATGCCTCCCGGTTAGCTCAATGGATAGAGCGCTGGACTGTTGTGCGGGAGGTCGAGGGTTCGAGCCCCAGCCGGACCAACACTCATGGTATTAAAATAATTGAGAAGAATTTACTACCTTTCTATAACATCAAGAAATGGTTAGATATTCTAGTCTTCTCGGGACGAATAAATGGAGGTCCCGTCTCCTGCAGGGTTGGGGTAGGGGACGTTAATTTCTCACACACGAGATTACTGTGTGATGGGTGGCCTCCCCTGGGGTGGGATGGGTGGAATATTGGGCGCATTTAATTTGGAGCCTCGCTCTGTTGTGCGACCCTCACCACACTCTGGTGAAAGTGATTAAATAAATAAATAAACTTAAAGCGACTTAAGTGATAAAATCAAAGTTAGCAACAGTCTCTCCATAGACCTTAAAATATGTACAGAATCCCTTGCAATAAACACAACAGTCATTTTGGTTACTTTTGCATGCTTATAAGTCACCATAGTCTTAAATATCCAAATTTTAAACTAATTTAGCAAAAAATTAAATAGACAGAACTACCACAACCGGTTGTTGTTAAATTATGCAGTCAAAGCTAGGGAATAAATAGCCAGGAAAACATGGGTTACATGCCCAACATCAAACAAACCTATCAGATATAAATGAATAATGGATGATAGTTTCCAAAGAAACTGTTTGGGGCTACGTCATAGATATAGAAAGAAAGCGTCAAAGATATAGACTTAAAGACACACATTTTTAATTTAAGAAAAGAGACATGATTCACATAAAAATATCATAAATTTTCTACATAATTAATTAAAAACAACTTGATCATTTAATCATTTCACAAAACTTCACATATTATAAATATTGTTATCTCGGTAAACTTGTCTCCCATACTTTCATCACTTGCACTGTGAATTTGGGCATGAAAGTTTGGCAAGTCGCATGCTTTCAAAAAGCATCCACAATTGCTCCTGCCTCAGTTAGACAAAACACCCCAATACCATATTGAAAACCATGTGCTAAGGTCCTTCGTAAAAACAGTTCCTATCCAGTCTCTTCAACTACTTTTCTGGCTGCAGAAAACTTCGACGTCCCAGTTGTAGGAAATCTAATCTTTTTGGAAGATCTTTCTCCACTATTGATTGGATCAGCAGGACCTTCCAAGCATTCACTTGTTTCTAACCTGCAGTGTTTTACCAAAAAAAAAATGACACAAGTTTTATTTTTAGCCTGGCGGCAGTATTACAGGTTTAAAAGCATTCATTGTTACTTTACAACTGTCCAGAAACTAACGAGTCACGACGAAATTCTCCAAGCTGATAGCTGGTTCCATTAGTCTCCGCCATTTTAATTCTCCCAGTAACCTTTGCGCCGCTAACTAGTTACCATGTTTCGAAGTTAGGAGGGAGACAACATTGGAGGGATTCTCTCGCCAAGTACGCTCATACTATCTGCTATTACCGAAAATTTTCCTTTACTTTACTACGAATTTTGTCACTGGTAGGATTTTTCTTTCCGCAATGCAAGCACGTAACCTGTCAATAGACACAAGACGGACTTTTTCTGGTAGGATTTTTCTTTCCGCAATGCAAGCACGTAACCTGTCAATAGACACAAGACGGACTTTTTCTGTGGGTGTGGATTGGAAAGAATTTCTCGGTACACTTTTCAGCAGGCTTGCGCGCGTGTTGTTTTCGCGTGCACTTTGGTCATGGGACAAAACTTTAGTCACGTGATCAAATATGACTGGCGGCCATGTTTACTGTAAAAGGCTTTTCTCGGCCTAGAAGTGATTCTTGTATGTTGATCATCAAACTGACGAAGATGAAATGTAAAAAAAGACTATCAAAGTCTTAAGATAGATAAATATTTATGTCTTTAGTAGGTTCGTCTAGCTACAAAGTTCAAATGTTTTCAGTTGGTCGAATACCATGGTGGAAGTAGCTAGTACAGATCAATGGGTTTATGCTGGAGAAGTGGCTCACTTTTGTCACTCTTTTACTCTGGGTAAGTTAAGTGGATAAACTTTAGCTTCAGTCAAGTTTAGTTTGCTTTTGATAATGTTATTTTTACTGCTGAAGGTTTAAGTGAGTGGCAAGAATTGAGCCTTTCTCCAGAATACCTTCTATTGTTTTATCTTGATGATCTGGTACTGTAGGTTTGATTTGGTTCAATATTTATTATATGCTGATGATAATACACAGTGTGAACCCTTTTATAAACTTTTTTATAATGAAATAAAAGACAGAAATGTTGTTGAAACAGATAGCTGTTGAGTAAGGAAATGGAAGAGTATACATTGTCATATTTCCTACATCAATATTGTCTACACGTAGGAATTACCCATGCGTGCACAGGGGCTAGACAGGTGCATGACTATTTTCACATGGGGTTTCCATGTATATGGAAGCCATAGCCCACCTCGCAATAACAATAATTAAACTCATAGTCCATTGCAGGGCTACCTCCCCCCTTGCCAACCAGTGCCCGTATTTACACCTGCAAAAGATGAGGTACTTTGAGCTTACAGTATCTTGCGTAAGAACACAATGCACCAACCATTCAGCCACCATGCCTCTTCCTCTGATCCTTATGATTAAAGTGGGGTGAATGGGATCAATTGGGATAGGGTGGAACCCTTATAACATTGCATAACCAATGGCGACTTAAGGCAATTTAAGGCGAATTAGGGTGACTCAAGGCGACTTAAGGGGACTTAAGGCGACTTAAGGCAACTTAAGGTCCCGGAGTAGGCCTATCCTTTGTCGGGGAGCAGGAACAGTGCAGTGGTGAGAGCACTCGCCTCCCACCACTGTGGCCTGGGTTAGACTCCCGGACCTGGCGTCACATATGAGTTGAATTTGTTGCTGGTTCTCGTACTTGCTCCGAGGGTTTTCCTCCGGTCCCTCCGCTTTTCCTCCCTCCGCAAAAACCAACATTCCCAAATCCAATTCGATCTGGAAATAGTGGACAAGAAGAGCCACCCAGTGGAATGTCCATTGTTAAATCATTATTTATAATTTATTATTTATCTATTTATTTTTAGCCCTTTGGGACCAATAAAGTATGTCTGTTGTATTTGTTAGCCGCAATTTCTGCGATTTTTTTTTGTTATTTTAATTTGCCCCCTAATTCCCGATCGTCGTAAGACACCGTTCAAGGTGGCTAGATACAGATTTCCTAATCCTTGGCTGCCTGGATTTGGAGCGTTAAAAAAAACAAGTTTCACCCTTTGCAGTCGAAGACATGTGTTACACATGTTTCAAACTAAAGTTTGAAATAGTGGGCGTAGCATGGCAACCACATTTTATATGCCACATTTTATATGTGCACATATCAAACCTGTCATGGTAGACCTACACTAGCTGCCTGTAAAATTTAGAATAATTTTTAAAGTTATCTTATTTACCTTTAAAGCTGTACATGGTCTTGCACCTGCACATATTACTAGTCTTTTGTCTCCTAAACAGTCAAGCTCTAGGGGAATCCTTGTTTACAATATTTGCCTCATTAGCATAAGCAATTCAGTTTCTGATGGAGCTTAAAATAAATCAGTTCTGAATATCGAAAGGTCAAAGTACGATTAACTCAGCCAATGAATACGAGCCTGATGCATTGAATAGGTTTTGTGCAACACGGGTTTAAAAACTCAAAATTTTACATAGAATGTATGAGCTCATTAGCGCTTTTGCCACCCAGAAATTTTGCAGTTTTTGATGGACTATTTCTTCTTGAATATTACACCCAAAGAGCTAAACATTTCACAATGTACTAAGGTTTTCTAGCTCTTTAGCTGCCTGAAGTCAATTTGTATCTAACATGCTCCCTTCTTTACGCAAAGCCGTATGCAAATGAGCAAAAATGTGAACAATGACGTCAGCATGAATCCGCCTATAGCCTTAGGTCTGTTGGTAGCCACATTCTTGCAAGGCCCAAAATCAAATCAGCCAAGACGACTGGAGAGGGAGCCTTTGCGGTTGCTGCTCCCGTCTTATGGAATGCATTGCCACCAGGAGCCCATTACCCGGAGCTTCCATCTCAGTTGTACCCTTTAGTCAACCCTGTCCCGTATCATTTTCTTTTTAGAAATGAGATATTTGCTTGGGTTCTTAAATCTTTCCGCGCTTTCCGCCACTATTGAAATAATTTCGTGCGGCCTGCAAGTGACACAATAGAGACGTAACACAATAGAGATGACAGCTCTCTTATGATTGGCTATTATAAAAACACCTGCGAAAACCGTCGTGGGTGGTGCTTCTAAAAATAGAAAGATACGGGACAGGGTTGGCTCAGAGGGTCAGTGTGGAAGATGGAAGCTCTGGATAATGGGGTCCTGCTTGCCACACAGTCTTAGGAATATCGACAGTATTACTTTATTCAAGAAACAATTAATACACATCTTATTAGGGAAGCATATTTTTAAATATTTTACAGTTTTTATCAATCCGACAATTAATTATTATATTACATTGTTAGTTAGCTATATTTGTCAATTTTATCTATTATCTGAAGTGTTGTATTACGCACTATATCAAATGTAATAGTAATATCATTAATTGTAAATCATATTTCCATTGTTAGTTTTCCTTTATCAACTTGTAAAGCGCATTAGATCATATATCTAATGAATTTTGCGCTATAGAAATAATAAAATTATTAGTATTATGATTAAAATCTGAACAAAAACTTATTATCGAGAACATCATGGGAAGGAGAGATGTTTTCGGACAGTTACCGAAGGGGTTTGGAAAGAGCTTAATCTTTCAACTGCTGCCTAGAGTGTTCAAATTCTTGAGCTCGAAAGGCCACGCATTCTCTTCAAGTCCCTTGGTCATTGTCATTTCACCTCTTTTGTCGATTGTTGAAGACCAAGTCAAATACCTTTGATCAGTACCTTAGAAAATCAGTGAATCGATGCTGCTTTCATCGGGGAAAACAAAACCAAATACCAATAAATATTGGATGAAAAGGGCGGGTTTGCTTTATTGTAAATGTCAGCTTAGCAACAGGGTCATCTACCCACATCTAATACACAAAAGTTTCCACGCTCAGCTTTTCTTTTTTTTCAAGCGAAGATTAGATTAGATTTTTGCGCGCACAGAAAGCGGCGTAAGCGCCAGTTACTCGACATACTTGTGTGGCCCGTTCGACGAAATAACTTCACGGGATTGGCAAAGTTTCAGTTACAGCAAATTATACAAAAAATCTAGAAAGATTTAAGCTTATTTCTGGTTTAACGTCTAAAGCGACATATTAAAGCCTGCAAGCATTATGTTTCATACGACCCTCGCAGACTTTTAAACACGTTCTCTTGTGATACCTGCGAAAGTATTCAGTATAGTTTCAGGTAAGATTTTCGCGGACAATCTGATCGATTTCTCTTATATTGTGTGCCGAGATTGAAACTTTTCACCTCGAGCAAAGCTTCGTTCGCACGGCCCAAACAAACATGGCGAGCAACTGAGCTTCTGGTATATGTCCGTATTAAAACACACGAAAGGACTCTAAAGCACACTTCACTCTAATTGGGCAGAAAAACACAAAGATTTTCTGGCACCAACCAGATGCCAGAACGACTGCGACCGTTTGGAACTAGTCTTGTAAGACAATGTCCCCAGGGGCTCTTCTGCCCTGACTTGAAATCGACTCACAGCCCCTGGGTCTCCGAGGATGGTGTTTACTGAACATATTACAAACAAGTGTTTTATCCATAAACTGAACATTTAACCACCTTGTAGGATATAATAAACAGCAACAAATGAAAAGACTTGACCTTAGCTTTCATTTCGGAATGGTCAAACGTTAGTGTTTTATCAACTGACTTTTAAGTAAGTACTTCTTCGTAATGCTTGATAAACAGTACCAGATAGAAGAACTGCTCGTTAACTATCATTTGAATGGTCTCACCTTTGGGTATTATCCAAGTTGTTTTGCACGTCGAAATTTGCAAATGAGAGTTGCAAAGATCACCAAATCTACCAACCTTTTGTACTACTTTATTCCAACCAAGTGTCGGCGTAAAATAATAATTGTAGTAGTCAACTTTCAAAAGGAATGGGCACGATTACATTATCGCCAGCATATGAAATTCATAGACATAGAAAAAGGCAAAGAAAAAGGGAAAAGCTATTTCCCTGTTTTCGAGCTCAGTCTCTAGGCTATCGCTAGATATAATTGGTGTGCCGAATGAAGAGGGGGGGAGGGGAGGGGGAGGACGCAGATTCCTGCGCGAACTCAGGGCTAAATACGTTTCAGAGCAGTGCGGAACACAAGTCAGAAGCACCCTGTACAGCATGATAAACAATACCACATTTAAGCACTACACTGTAGCTCTCATTTAAATGATCAAACATTAGATTTTCATCCACACCAAACCAGCACCTTTCATTCTAATGGGTCTTATCTGCGGGTCTAAAAGCAGGATTTTTTTTTTACCCTAGTACAAACTGTGCTATGTAGGAGTTCTGTTCATTTGCATTCATATCAGTGTGGTTATATATGGTCGCATAATATACAGCACCATATAGCGATCTTTGTCTAGCATTATGGAACAAGATTTAGATGAAGTATTCTTATGCGGAGAATTTTCAGGGATCTGCTTTTTCCTCTACAACCTCAATTCACACATCCTTTGCAATGATGGACAAACTTTAACCAGCAGATCGTTGTGAGAGAAATCCTCAGGACAACTATTTCGTTTCTTTATTTGAGGATATAGACTCACGAAATGATGAGTTTTGGCTTTAATTTGTAAAATGACAATTGGCCTTAATTTGCATCTGTAGCTGATAGATGGCGCGAAATTCTATACCAATAACCTTGCGATGTAAAATGAAACTAATACAATCCCTCGCTGCATTTGACAGCCCTAATTTGCAAACTTCTCTTTACTTCTAGAGAAAATAAATTTATGGTGCCCTCATTTGCCGATGGCTGTTTTTTTTTTCGGTTTTTGTTTCATCATTTCTTATTTACCTAGTGACCTTAACAGGCTAAACTTCTTTCATAAGCATACACATCACTGCGTATTTCATTTGTAATTTACAGGCATTGATGTCGCAAATAACAAGCCCTTATGTTTAATTTACATCTGCCATCAACATAAACAATGATAAAATTTCCTTTTTCCTTTCGTTTACAAGCTAGTTCATGCATAGTTACAGGATTATTGTTTGATTAAATGTCTCACATTAACTCCTTAGCCATTGCTCGACTTTTTGTGGGCTGTTTTTCTGTGATGCTTTTCTCATGTAAATTAAAACAAGTAATAACATGATTTTTCGTCCAATTTGGCGTAAATAAGCATTTGTAAATGTTTCAAAGACTACAAATTGCAATCACCTCACGGACTCGTGGCTACCTATTTACACAAAATTGCTGTCGAAATCATGTTCTTACGTAAACAGATTAGCATATTTTTGACATGAGCTATTTCACTTGAAATTAAAGAGTTTACCCGAACATTACAATAAACTGACTATAATGTTTCGCTTATTCATTTTGATAAGTGAGAAAATGTTAATGACAGTGTTCCTTGAAATAACATCTTTAGGTCTGAATTCAACCTTTTAACAAAATATCTTGTCAGTACCATGACACAGATAATTCGTTTAGTTCTAGCTAACGCCGAGTGAAGCGGTAGTCGAAGCTTTTTTTTAAAGATTATTCAAATGCCAGAGTTAAAGACATCTTGGATGAATTGATGCAGATGGCTAATATTGTCTTATATCCTTGTGATTGACAACCATATAATTATGAATTAAAATTTTCTGTTTTAGAAGCACGGCAGTTTTGACGCTCGGCTCTCATGGCGGAAACAATTTGCGACTCCCTCAACGAGTCAGCCCCCGTGCTTATTGAAGAGTTTCGCCCGACACTTGTCGCTAATTGTGTCTTCAACAGCTTTCTGTCTTATGCGGCCATCATTCTAAACATCGTTACCATCCATGTGATAAGGAAAACCACGTCCTTGCCTAAAACTTTGAGAACATTGTTACTTAGTCTGGCTGTCTCCGATGTTGGCGTCGGTTTGTTGGCCCAGCCGCTCTACATTTTTGCTTTGGTCAGCTGGTTACAACAGAAACGTATCGACTGCATTTCCTACACGGGATTGTTCGCCGTTATATATTTTTTCTGTTTATCATCATTCTTAAATGTTGTGGCCATAAGTATGGACAGGTTCTTAGCTGTTGATCTTCATCTCAGATATCAAGAGCTTGTTACTCACGAGCGCATCATTGCAGCAGTGATATCAATGTGGTTGTTTAGCGCAATTTTTCCTTTAGGTTTCTTTTGGACTCAAATGATTAACATCTTAGGAGTCATAGAATTCGTGATTGCAACTGTCTACTCTATTCTGGTGGTAATTGTCAACTGGAGGATTTGTATGGTCTTAAAGCGACACAAGAACCAGATTCAAGACCTTCAAATCCAAGAGGCACAACAGGGTGCTAAAAATGGCCACATATCTAACTTTTTGAGGCTTAGAAAGTCAGCTCTTGGAACATTTTACGTCTGTATTGTGTTCTTGATTTGTAATTTGCCTTTTCATATTATTTATATCTTACTCCTGGCTCACCCCTCAGCTTGGATCTCTTTATACAAAGCTAGAGAATACGCAATGACTTTGATTTACCTGAACTCATCTTTAAACCCTATCATATACTGCTGGAAGATGGGACCCATTCGTCTCACTCTCATTGACATATTGCGAGGTATCATCAATCGATTCAGGCAATAGTTTTGGTCAGCCTCGTTTCTGATGCCAATTCACAATATATGAGATAAGGAACGATTTAGAGAGACGCTAAGAATGAGCTACCAAATGAAGGCCATGATGGTCTAAAATAAGAGCCTTGATCATCGCCAACTAAACGTTAATCTGACAAATGAGGGAAAGCGAACTTTTACGGTTAGGACAATTACGGAATGGAACACAATAGAATCACGCATAAGAATAAAGTTAACAGCTGTTGGTTCTAAGCACAGTTTATATGAATGTTTTTAAAATGACCAGAAAACTTCCTCGCGATTTGAATAAGATGTTTTAGATTATGACCCTTAAATGTATGAAAACTGTTTTTTGTTTTTAGTATTGTCCATAGGATATATAATGTTTAAATTTAACTGAGCTTGTGATGTTAATAGCTTTGGAACTTTATAAATACAGATTTTTAGACCTTATTTCAATAGTGTGATGTCAAAAACTGTCAAATGTAAACGTCTTTAAATAAAGCCTTTACCAACTTACTTACTATCGCCTGCAAACTCTCACGTCAAGAATAATACGAACGCTCATTAACTATAAAAGCAAAGTCAAGGAGTTTTTGCATCTTAAGCTCGTTGCGCAAAGTACAAATAGCTATTTTCCTTTCACGCAAACGGCTAGTCCGTCTTGAAAACTTTATCCTCAATTTTTGACCTTCTTGAATTGCAATCTGTGTTAATCTTCGCTGTTCTCTGCCATCATTGTCTTTTTGGTAAATTCGTAACCCTCCTTTTTAAAAGACAGTTCTCTTTGGAGCTGAAACGACTTCAAGTAACATGACGCGGCTAATTTTTTTTTTTTAAATTGCAGCCGACGGGAGATTAGTTGGCTTTGCACAAAGCGTGACGTCAGACTCCAACCTCGCTACGAAGTGCGTAGAACTCCTCGCTCGTGCTAGACTACCGACTCTATACATCAGACGTTGACAAGATACTGCCACTCTGACGTATAAGGTTAAAAACAATTTTGTTCCAAGCTGCCTATTACGACTAGGAACTCAAAACTAAGAACTCTCAATACTGACTCAGAAACAGGTACTTTGAAATACCTCGTTTTAACTACAGGTTATGGTAATCACACAGTAAGACACCAGGGTCCATATATCTGGTGGAAACTTGGCAAAGAGTTAAGGAATCACCAACCCTCGTGATATTTAATACCAGAATAAGAAAAATTGACCTTTCAGACCTCATTGACAACAACAGAAGTTTTGCTGCAAACTATGTAAATCGTGAACAAAATCATTTCAAACTATTTCGTAGTATTCATTATTATTTTTTCCTCAGTTCGTGAGCGGGCGTATTCTACAAATCGTGCGATCTGATTGGTTCCGAGAGCGGGCAGTATTCTCCCCATCCGGCCCGCTCACCGCGGGCGGTATCCGTTTCGCTTGAGTCACTTTGCAGAACATCTGAAACTTTGTTGCAATTTCTTCACAAATATATCTCATTTTGCCGGCCGGGCAGAATTTTGAAGCAAAGACTTCGGTCACGACCTTTTGGCGATAAATAATTTAAATTCTGTCTTCTCTCTCGCTCTCAAATCAATGTGGTTTTTCCGCAAAAATTGATTTCGAAATAAATTTGGTGGTACTGAATTTGTTTTGAAAACGATTGAAAAGCGACCTAAAAACAATTTGTTATTTTCATAATCCTTCCCAAAAAGTAAATCAGAAAGTTAAAACGAGAGGTAGTTGCAGTTAAAAATTACGTTAATCAATGTGACTTTCCTTCGTTAATATATGAATTCTTCCTTATTCCACATAGTTCGTTCCTTTGTGAAAGGTTGAGCGAAGGTTTGAGTTCTTTTATAAATACACTTTCGCCTATTCTTTGCAAATGCTTTGAATTTGGACATTTCTACCGTAAATTTCACAACAGAAACCGGAGGTATTAGATGAGTTAAAGTCGCATTAAATCCCCTTGTGTCTACCTGGAAAGAGTCTCATTGACTTCAGTTTTTAGTGTAAGGAAGACAGATTTACACACACCATTGCAGAAAACGAATAAGCAGACTGACAACTGCAAAACACATTGGGTTCACTTACAATTTGACTTTCCGCGACATTTTAAAACGGAACAGAGGTAAATCTTCGAAGATCAATCGTCGTTAGAAATAAATGTGAGTATTAAGCGTTTCTGGGAGCGTATCTGGGGAAAAAGGGTAGGAGAGAAGCGAGAAAGGGAGAGAACGAAAGGAAGAAACGCCTGACACAGATGCTTTTACTAGAGTCTTCCACCACCACACAGCATAATTCAAATCATCCAATCAAAATCACTTTCGGTCATTGCGTTGTCAGCTTCATGTGTCAAAAAGCGGAAATTCCGAAGCTGGTCTGGTTACTGACCCTGGGAAATTTTCATGTGAAATTTGCAACGAGAATTTGCGATCAAAAAGCGGTGCTTACGTTGCCACAGTTTCTCTTTTTTGTGAGACCTCCAATAAAGAGTTTTCAAACGCCTGTAATGGAGAGCCTGTCGTTTTTTCGGAAATATTAGGTGTTTTAGGAATAGTGTGCCATTGCAAGATCGTCAACGCTCTATAAAAAGTGCGCCCGGAAGGTTGTGAATTTCTACAAACTATTTACAGAGTTACAGCAGGCGTTCACTGATACATCAGGCGGAAAATCATCTGACAGAAATATAGAAAAGGCTTGTACTTGCACTCTTCAAACTCCTGAGAAATCATCCCGCGCTAATTCGGGCTAGTTACGTTTCAGGGGAGTGCAGAACACAAGTCAGATGCACCCCGTACAGAATAATATTATCCAACCACACTCCGTAGAGTACAAATAAAACGCCCAAGACGCGTACACTGATATCACACGGTATTTTTACTCCGGAGAACCGGTTGGAGGGGTTTTCTCGCATCGCGCAAGCGACGAATTGGATTGAAGTTCCAAAAAAAAAATGGTGGACAATTTAAATCATTTTTCTGACGACGAAGAGTCGGAAAGGCTGGCGAATATTAATCCAAATTTATTAGCTAAATCGGACGAAGAGAAGCAGTTAGACGACGATGAAATTTGATCATTTATTGAAGAAAATAGAAACAGAAACGCATCAATTCCGTTCCGCCTCGCATACTTCTCTTCCGTCTTCGCATACTCATTTGCAAACTTCTCTTTGCTTCTGGACATTTGAATTTATAGTGCTCTCATTTACCGTTCGTTTTTGTTTTAGTTTTTATATTCATTTCTTCTTTACTTACTGACCCTAACAGGCTCCCCGTAGTAAAATATTCACGAAATTCGCCTGCACTGAATAACAATTTGGTGTGTTGGAAAATAAATAACTTATTAGACGTTTTGGTGCGTAGTATCACAGAGTATTTTTACTCGTTATTGGCATTTTAAATCGCCCTACGTGCTCGTCAAAATATGGCGCAACTCATAAAATACTCAGCGATATTACACAACAAAACGTCGAATAAGACATATATAAATAATACCACATTAAAGTACTACGCTGCAGCTCTCATTTAATCAGTCAAACGCTGGATTTTCATCTAAACTAAACCACCTTGGACAGTATGATGAATAACCCCTGCACCTTTCATTGAAATGGGTCTTATCCGCGGGTTTAAAAGCAGGATCCCTTTTTACCTCAATACAAACTATGCCGTGTAGGAGTTCTATCCGTTTGCATTCATATGAGTGAGCATATATATCAGTGGTCCCATAATATACAGCACCACATAACAATCTTCGTAGAGTATTATGGCACAAGATTCAGATGCAGTATTCTTATACGGATAATTTTCAGGGCTCAGCTTTTTCTAATGCAACCTCAATTCGCACTTCCTCTGTTTGCAATAAAAGGCTAACAGATTATTTTGAGAGAACTTTAGGACGAGCATTTTGTTTCTTTATTTGAAAAAATAGACTGACGAAAGGACAAATTAGCTTTGATTTCCATATAAATAGCTGACAGATAGCGCAAAACTCTCTACCAATCACCTTGCGATGTAAAATGAAACTAATACAATCGCTGGCTGCGTTTGACAGCCCTCATTTGCAAACTTTTCTTTACTTCTAGACAAATAAATTTATAGCGCTCTCATTTATCGTTCGTTTTTGTTTTGGTTTTTATATTCATTTCTTCTTTACTTACTGACCCTAACAGGCTAAACGTCTTCCATAAGCATACACATCACTGCATATTTCAAGTTTAACTTACATGTATGGTGTCGCAAAAAAAAAACTTCCCATTTTTAATTGACATCTGCCGTCGACATGGATATTAGTAAACTTTCCTGTTTCCCTCCGTTTACGAGCTTGTTACAGGATTATTGTTTGATCAAATGTCTTACATGAATTCCTTCAGGTTTAACTAAGATATTACATGGCCATTGGTCGACCTTTTGTGGGCTATTTATCCGTGACACATTTGTCATAAATAAGTAATATGTTTCTCGTGCAATTTGGCGTAAATGAGCTCTTGTCATATTTCAAAGATTAAAAATTGCAGTCGTCTCACGGGCTCGTGCCTACCTATTTACACCAAATTGCACCAGAAATCATTTTCGAGTGCAATTTAGGATATTTTTCATATTAGCTTTGTCAGTTTAAAGAGTTCACCCGAACATCCCGAACACCTCCAAGATCCGCCACAAACAAATGTGTAATTTATTCGTATATTATAACTATTGGGGTTGCTCCTCCCCCCCCCACACAAAAATAAAATGCTCGGTCACTGAAGATGTGTATTCAGTTTATTCAGACGAATTTAATAATAAAGAAGCACATGTCAGGTGCTCATTAAATAGACTGACTAGAATGTTACGCTTATTCATTTTGATAAATGAAAAATATGTTAATAACACTGTCCCATCAAATAACATCTTTACCTTGAAATCCCATCTTTAAATAAAATGTCTTTTATCATTAAACAGATAATTTGTTTTAGTTCTAGCTAACGCCGAGTGAAGCGGTACTCGAAGTTTATTTTGAAAGAAATTTCAAATGCCACAGTTAAAGACATCTTTAATGAATTCGTGCACATAGCTTCGATTGTCTTATATCCTAGTGATTGACAACCATGTAAGTCTTAAGACTTAAAATTTTCTGTTTTAGAAGCACCTTAGGTTTGACGCTCGGCTCTCATGGCGGAAACAGTTTGCGACCACCTCCACGAGTTTTTTTTTCCAAAACGTCATCATGTTGAAGACGTTCGTCCGACACTTATCGTTAATTGTGTCTTACTCAGCTTTCTGTCTTCTACGGCCATCATCCTAAACATCGTCGCCATCCATGTGATAAGGAAAACCGCGTCTTTACCTAAACCTTTGAGAACATTGTTACTGAGTCTGGCTTTCTCCGATGTTGGCGTCGGTTTGTTGGCCCAGCCGCTCTACATTTCTATTTTGATCAGCTGGTTACAGCAAAAACATATCGACTGCATTTCCTACAAGGGATTGTTGGCCGTTATGACTTATTTTTGCGTATCTTCGTTCTTAAATGTTGCAGCCATAAGTATGGACAGGTTCTTAGCTGTTCACCTTCATCTCAGATATCAAGGGCTTGTTACTCACAAGCGTGTCATTGTAGCGGTGATATCAGTATGGATTTTGAGTGCAATTATTTCTTTCGGTGTCTTTTGGGCTCATTTGTTACTCATTACACGTGTAATACGGTATGTGAGTAAGACTGTCTGCTTTATTCTAATACCAGTGGTATACTGGAGGATTCATATCGTCTTAAAGCGACACAAAAACCACATTCAAGGCCATCAGATCCGAGAAGTACAACAGGGAGTTCAAAATGGCGACTTATCTAACTTTTTGAGGCTTAGAAAGTCCGCTCTTGGAACATTTTACGTATGTATTCTATTCTTGATTTGTTATTCGCCTTCTTATATTCTTTCTGTTTTAAAGCTGGCTAACCCCTTAGTTTCGATCTCTTTCTACAAAGCTTGGCACCTCGCAATGACTCTGTTTTTCTTAAACTCATCTTTGAACCCTGTCATATACTGCTGGAAGATGGGACCCATTCGTCGCACTCTCATTGACATACTGCGAGGCATTATCAATCGATTCAGACAATAGTTTTGATTAGGTTTGTTTCGGATGCCAGTTCACAATGCATGAGATGAGGAATGACTCAGAGAGACGCTTAGAATGCGCTACCAAATGGAGGCCATCATGGTCCAAAATAAGAGCCTCCATTATCGCCAACTTAATGTTGATCTGACAACTGAGAGAGAACGAACTCTTACGGTTAGGACAATTACGGAATGGAACACAGTGGAGTCACGCATCAAGTAAACGGTAACAGCTGTTAGTTTTAAGCCCAATTTATATGAATATTTTTAAAATGACCAGAAAGCTTCCTCGCGATTTGAAATAAGATATTTTATATTATGACACTTTAATTTATGAAAAGACTTTTGTTTCTAATATTGTCCCACATAGAATGTTTAATATCTAAATTTGACTTAGCTTGTGGTGTAAATAGATGTTTTAGATTATGACATTTTAATATATGAAAATTTGTTTGTTTTTAATATTGTCCATGGAGTGTCTAATGTTTAGAATGCTTTCCTTGTCATGTAAATAGCTTTTGAACTTTATGATACGGATTCTTTAAGTCTTATTTTAGTGGTATGATGAAGGCTCTGAGCTTATGAATGCTTTTACTACTGTAAAATGTAACCTTCTTTGAATAAATCCTGTACTTACTAACTTACTATTGTTTGCAAACTCCCTGAAATCCGGTTTATGAAATCAAAATTATATCCCTCTCCTTGTTAACAAGTTGATTGAGATAATGCTGAAAAATAAAGAAAAACTCGACTAGACTTTATGGTTGTTCATTGGACTTCAACTCTCGACTTCGTCAACAGTAACACGGACACTTATTGAAAATAAACGTAAAGACAAGAAGTTTTACATCTTAAGCTTGTTACACAAAGTATAAGGAGCTCTACCTCTTTCACGCAAACGGTTAGCCCACTTTGAAAACTTTATCCTCAATTTTTGACCTTCTTGAATTGCAATCTGTGTTAATCTTCGCTGTTCTCGGTCATCTTTGTCTCATCGGTATTTTCGTAACTCTTTTTTTAAAAAAGACAGTTCTCTTTGGAGCTGAAAGATCTTCAAATAACATGACGTGGCTTTTTTTTTTAAAAAAATCCCAGCTGGCGGGAGATTAGTTGGCCTTGTGCAAAACATGACGTTAGACTCCAACCTTACTACGAAGTACGAAGAATTGTTCGCTCGTGCTAGACTACCAACTCTATACAACAGACGCTTACAAGATATTGCCACTGTGATGTATAGGGTTAAAAACAATCTTATTCCAGGCTGCCTATCACGAGTAAAAACTCAAACCTAAGAACTCTCAATACTGCCTCAGAAACTGGAACTTTAAAATACCTCGTTTGAACACTACAGGTTATGATAAACACACAACAAGATACCAAGGTCCATATATCCGGTCGAAACTTGGCAAAGAATTATGGACTCATGGTATCCCCAATTAGCTAATCTATAGCTAGAGGCATTGATAGGTTAATAAATTTTTCATTCAATCGTTCTCCCAGGAAAATTCCCTAGAAACGAGGCTGGCTAGAGTCGAACCACAGACTTCCGGATTCCTTATCGCGTGCTCAGATCCTTGTTTATTCTGTCTGTTTTTGTACAATGAATTAACGAAGCATGAAGTTTACGTATTTTTATGAATTCGCACCACAGTCATTTGTCACCACCTCAATGATAAGTAAAGAATCGTACAAAGCCACCACCAGACAAAGAACCTTCTATTTTAGAACTGTAAAACTTTGGAATTCCTTACACCTGTCACTTCAGAGGAGACGGAGGACATCGAAAGATTTCGAATACTGCTTCAAAAAAACAATTGGTTTCAACCTTTTTAGTGAAAATTTAATTTTTATTTGACATTGATTATGCAATGTTGTAATTGTGCAATGTAGCTTCATTCTTTGCAGCCCTTTTGGGACCAATAAAGTACGTCTATTTGTATTTGTTAGCCGCGATTTCTGTGATTTTTTTTGTTATTTTTAATTTGCCCCTTAATTCCCGATAGTTGTAGGACACCGTTTAAGGTGGCTAGATACAAATTTCCTAATCCTTGACTGCCTAGATTTGGAGCGTTAAAAAAAAACAAGTTTCACACTTTGCAGTCGAGCACATGCATTAAACATGTTTCAAAGTAAAGTTTGAAATAGTTGGTGTAGCATAGCAATCGCATTTTATATGCCAAATTAAAAACTCATGAGCTCAGTACTCCCTTTAAAAAAGTTTTGGGGAAAGGTCTTTGAACTCCTTATTTCCAACTTTAAGATATTCTTTGTTGAGGAGTTAGGCCTCAATACTGAGAGAATTAAGTTAGCTAAGTCAAAAGAAGTTTCAAAACTATGATGTCCCGAAATTCATTCTTACATTGACTCAATATCAAAATCTTATTCATATTAGTGGTGTTTACTGAACATATTACAAACAAGTGCTTTTCTCCATGAACTAAACATTTAACCACCTTGTAGGATATAATAAACAGCAACAAATGAAAAAACTTGGCGTTATAGCTTTCATTTGAATGGTCAAACGCTAGCTTTTCATCAAATGACTTTTAAGTTAGCACTTCTTCGTAATGCTTGATAAATAGTAACAGATAAAAGAACTGCTCGTTAACTATCATTTGAATGATCTAACCCTTGGGTATTATCCAAGTTAGTTTGCATGTCGAAAATTGCAAATGAGAATTGCAAAGATCATTAGAGGAGACTGAGTCTACCAACGTTTTGTACTACTTTATCCCAACAAAGTGTCGGGGTAAAATAACAATTGAAGTAGTCAACTTTCAAAAGGAATGTGCAAGGTTGCATTTTTGCCAGCGTTAAGATTAAAATCTTAAGACATCTGGGCATTAGACAAAGAAAAGGGAAGCTACTTACTTTCTTGTAAGGTGTTCTTCCAGAGTCACAAGTTCTGATTCCCGCGCTAATTCGGGCTAGTTACGTTTCAGGCGAGTGCAGAACACACCTCAGAAGCACCATGTACAGTACAATAAATATTACCGACTTAAACTACTACGCTGTAGCTTTCATTTAAATGGTCAAACGCTGGATATTCATTTCACACCAAACCACCTTGGACAGTATGATAAACAACCCCAGCACCTTTCATTCGACTGGGTCTTATCTGCGGGTTTAAAAGCCGGATCCCTTTTTACCCCAATACAAACTATGCCGTGTAGGTGTTCTATCCGTTTGCATTCATACGAGTGCGATATATGGTCGCATAATATACAGCAGCACATAACAATCTTCGTGTAGCATTATGGCACAAGATTCAGATGGAGTATTCTAATGCGGAGAATTTTTTTCCAATGCAACCTGCGATTCACACATCCTCTGTTTGCAATAAAGGGGAAACAGATCATTTTGAGAGAGAATCTTAGGACAACCATTTTGTTTCTTTATTTGAAAAAAGTAGACTGACGAAATAACGAATTGGCTGTAATTTGCATATAAGTAGCTGACAGATGGCGCGAAATTCTCTACCAAACACTTTGTGATGTAAAATGAAACTAATACAATCCCTGGCTGCGTTTGACAGCCCTCATCTGTAAACTTCTCTTTATTTCTGGACAAAATAGACTTATAGTCCCGTTCTTTGCCGATTGTTTTTCTACATGGTTATTGCTTGACTTTGATGCGTTTTTCATGTAAATTATAAATAAGTAATAACATGATTTCACGTGCAATTTGGTGTAAGTAGGCTCTTGTAAATGTTTCAAAGACTACAAATTGCAGTCGTTTCACGGGCTCGTGCCTACCTCTTTACACCAAATTGCGCTCGAAATCATGTTCTTACCGAAAAAAATTAGCATGTTTTTGACATTGGCTATTTCAGTTCAAAGAGTGTACTCTAACATCCCAAACACCTCCAAGATCCGCCACCAACGAAAGCGTAATTTATTCATGATAACTTTTAGAGTTGCTCTTCCTTCCCCCCCCCCCCTCCCCCCAAAACAACCATAAAATGCTGGATCTCTTGAGATGTAATATTCAGTGTACTCAGACGAACTTGGTAATAAAAAAGCATATGTCATGCGCTTTTAAATTAATTGACTATAATGTTTCGCTTATTCATTTTAATTGATAAAAAAAAAAATGTGCTTATGAGAGTGTTCCTTCGAATAACATCTTTAGGTATAAATCCTATCTTGAAATAAAATGTCTTGTAAGTAGCATTTAAACAGAAAATTTGTTTTAGTTCTAGCTAACACCTATTAAAGCGGTATTCCAACCTCCTTTAAAAATAAAAAGCGCCAGAATTAGTGACATCTTGGATGAATTGGTGCGAAGGCTTCGATTGTCTTATATCCTAGTGACTGACAATCATATAATTATGAGTTAAAATTTTCTGTTTTAGAAGCAAGGTAGTTTTGACGCTCGGCTCTCATGGCGGAAAAAATTTCCGACCTCCTTAACGGCTTCTTTTCTCCAAATGAACAAAGGCTGATAGTTTGAAAGAAACTGTTTGGGGCTGCGTCGGTGGGAATAACGAAATAATTTGGATATATCAACAAAGTTGAAGTGGTAAATTGGCCACCGTAACGATTACAAAAGCTGACGTTTCGAGCGTTGGCCCTTCGTCGGAGCGAATAGAAGAATTGTGGGTTGTGTGTGCTTTTAAAGGCAGAAAATGGAGCTACGTTATTGGTGGGAACATGGCAACGAGAAAAACAAGAGTAAATTAGTGGAATGAAAAGCGTTCGTTGATCCCTGTGGGATTTCGACTGCCGGTTTGAAAGATGAGCTTTTGTTCAAGATTTTTACGGCTTTCCGTGTTACCTAAGTGTAAGGAAAGACCGCAGATTGCCATATGTTACATAGAATGATTAGGTAAATTAAAGTGCCTAGCGACTGGTTTCGATGTGGCCTTGTCATTCTTTTCCACGTCTCGAAGGTGTTCTCGGAATCGGTCACCCAGTCTTCTGCCTGTTTCACCGATGTATATCTTTTTGCAATAAGTGCAAGTTATGAAATAGATTACATTGGCGGAGGTGCACGTGAAGTTATCGGTGATCTTAATGGATCGTTTAGGTCCCGATATTTTATCAGTGTTGTGATTAAAAGGACACGTTTTGCATCGTTCACAAGCGCATTGAAAAGTGCCTGGTTGGTCATTAGTCTGAAAAGAACTTCTCACCAAAAAATTGCCTATGTTTTTGTCGCGTTTGAATGAAACGAGCGGATGCTGCGGAGAGATAGTGCTTGTCTCTGGATCGTTTTGAAGTAATTCAAATTTTTTAAGAATGATGGATTTAACTGAGTGGTTGTGAGGGTGAAACGTGAGAGTGAATGGAATGCGGTCGGAATCTTCCTTATCCGACGTTTGTAGCGCTGAATGTCGATCAATAAGTTGGGCGCGGTGGTAACCCGCTTGAACGACAGAAACAGGGTAAGCACGTTTATCGAAAAACTGGCACAGTGACTCTGATTTGTGGTGGAAATCAGAGTCATCACTACATAAACGACGAAGTCTTAGAAACTGAGAAAAAGGAATGGAATTCTTAATGTGAGATGGATGCGAAGACGAATATAACAAGTAATTATGCGAGTCTGTAGGTTTGTGATACACATTAGTGCATAAACCGTTACCTTCAATTGAAACTTTGATGTCTAAAAAGGATAAAGAATTGTCAGAAATTTCCCAGGTATATTTCAGAGCCGGGTGAAAAGAATTGACTGCGGTTATGAATTGAGTGAGCTCCCCGCTGGTAGAGGAGGTAGAGCCGATACAGTCGTCGATGTAGCGACCGTAGAGTTCAGGTTTGGACCCGTTGTATTGGCTGAAAAATTGATGTTCGACAAAACCTACAAAAAGATTGGCATAGCTAAGTCCCATTTTGGTGCTCATGGCTACACCATTGGTTTGTTTGAGTGGTTAGCGATTTGGGGACCGATAAGTTGGTCAAGGTTTTGCATAACTTGCACTTATTGCAACAAGATATACATCGGCGAAACAGGCAGAAGACTAGGTGACCGGTTCCGAGAACACCTTCGAGACGTGGAAAGGAATGACAAGGACACATCGAAACCGGTCGCTCGATTATTTAATTTACCTAATCATTCTAAATAAATAAACTTAAATAAATAAACTTTAATAGCTAACACAATTACTTGTAACCCAGTATTTTTCATTCTAAGCAACATATGGCAATCTGCGGTCTTTCCTTACACTTAGGTAGCACGGAAAGCCGTAAAAATCTTGAACAAAAGCTCATCTTTCAAACCGGCAGTCGAAATCCCACAGGGATCAACGAACGCTTTTCATTCCACTAATTTACTCTTGTTTTTCTCGTTGCCATGTTCCCACCCATAACGTAGCTCCATTCTCTGCCTTTAAAAGCACATACAACCCACAATTCTTCTATTCGCTCCGACGAAGGGCCAACGCTCGAATCGTCAGCTTTTGTAATCGTTACGGTGGCCAATTTACCACTTCAACTTTGTTGATATATCCAAATTGTTTCGTTACTCCCACCGACGTAGCCCCAAACAGTTTCTTTCGAAACTATCAGCCTTTACTCTTATGCAACTTTAGCCTTACAGGAAATGACAGCATGGCAAACTGACCAATCAGTTTATACAACTCGGTTGCGAACAGGGCTCAAAATAAGCTTAAGTGAAGGAAACTCCAAAATTCTGTAAAACCACTGAGGCGAGGGTAACGAAGTTATCCCCTTGTTTTTGAAAGGGTGACGTCTATAGTCGAATCGTAAGCACATTTCTAAATAAAGTTTTCGAAGGTATAAGTTATTCGTTTGAATCTAAAAACGCAGTAAGTATTATTTCTTAAAAGATACGCACTAAAGCAGGAGTTTAGTTATCCTTTAACAACATTGAGTTTTCAAAATCGAACTTTACTTTAAATTGAGTTTCATTGATAAACGGACAATGTTGGAAATCAGACGAGACCTAAAGTCTTACGACGTCCAAAATCTGACAGAGCCGAAAAATTAGACGGAGCCAGATTGAGACCTCGTTGGTTATCCGAGGGAGTCCAGAATCGGATGAAGTCCACATTTGGAATACGTTTCCGAATAGAATGCAGCCCGCCTCGTTAGTTTACGTTGTAGAGTGTCGGTCTGTTGTGCGGGAAGTGGAGGGTACAAGTCCCAGGCTCGACCAACACTCAGGGTCTTAAAATAATCGCCTTTGCTATGATATCTGCAAATGGTAACAGATTTTAGTCTTTTTGGCAAAAGGACCAAAAACCGTAGGCCCGTTTCCTGCATCTTCTCTGCAATATTTGGCAAGGGACGTTAAAGAACACACACACTTATCGCAAAGAGTAGAGAACATAGCTCCCGCTGTTATGGTCTGGTCTTGTCTCTGAAATTAGGGGCATCTGCATAAAACTTACTTCAAAAAAATTTTAAACTGCTCAATGCAGTCTGGTAAAAGTCTCCTGCAAAGTGTTGTTAAGCGCCCTGAGCTATAGGATATAAAAGGTAAAGTCTGTTTACAAGCCTAGTGGCCCATCAGGCCGGTGCTTAATTCCGGTTTCTGTTGCATGAAGCGACTAAGAGTATTTCTACTTCACCCTGGATGGGATGCTAGTCCATCGCAGGGTTACCCACCAGCATGAAATTTGCCGATACCCATTTAAACACCTGGGCGAAGAGAGGCACTGCGAGAGTAAACTGTCTTGCCTAAGAACACAACACAATGTCCCCAGCCGGGGCTCGAACCTGGACCACTCGATACGGAGTCGAGCGCACCAACCGTGGGGCCACCGCGCCTCCACGAGCTATAGGATATGGGGCTTTATAAATATTAATTATTCTTATTGTTAGTCGAGTTGGACGGAACCCAGAATCGAATTTCAGCTAAAACCAAATGGGAAAAGTCTAAATGAGAATCGGTTTGCGCTCAAAATATAACGGCGGACTTAAAAATAAGCATCGCTCGCAAGTGAAGGACTCTAGTCTCCACGGTCCAGAATCACGACATACAATTAGTGTGTAATCTTCGCAGGGTGGCCACCATAGTGCGTCGAATGTGTCTCATCCACCAGCAGTAAACAACGGGATTTAGCGAGGAATCAAAGAACACCAGCGTAAGTGAGTAAATATGAAAATTAGTCATGACTATGTTTGGGCCCATAAATTCGCTGGTACCTACATAGATAAAGTTTGGGACATAACACACCAAAAACGCAAAGTAAATGTACAAAACACCGACAGCAGTTTTCATGCTCCTTGCCAAACTCCTCATCTCACCATTTAGTGTGGATCGTGCCTCTGGTCCTTGTACTTTCTGGGCTCGGATCTGTCTTTTGTGGCGTCGTGTGATAAAATAAATCTTACAATAGAGAGCTGTGGTCACGAGGAGGAAAATGGTGCTAAAAGTCGACAATAATATCAAGAATTCAGCAAAAGGAAAGAAGAACATAGTAAACGATGCTAAAAAAGCGTAAGTCCATATAAAAATGACAGCTCCAACGACCCGCTTGTGAGTCACAATTGTTTGGTATCTGAGAAGAAGTTGAAGTGCTAGGAATCTTTCCACACTAATGACTATGACATTTAAGAATGAAGTCGTACAAAAAAAAATTATAACGACAAGGAGTCCAATGTGGAAGAAACAGTCTAGATGACGTAGCTGTAACCCTTTGATAAACAGTGATAGAAAGAATGGCTCCACTATCAAACCAACACCAAGATCAGATACAGCAACACTCAGTAGCAATGATTTCAAAGGTTTCGGCAGCGCAGATGTTTTTGCGATAGCATAAATTGTGAAAATGTTTAACATGAGAGCAGTGTAGCAAATACTACTATCCAAAACGCAGTTTACGATAAATGTTGATTGCAAATCATCCAATTCGGATATTTGTGGGTAAATCCTGACAGTTATTCCGCAGTTCGATTCTTCCATGACGATCCAGAGCTAAATTGGTGCTAAGTACGTGTTTGGACAAGGACCAGGGCTTTTATCACTCGAAAAGGCAATTTGTCGAAGAGCTCTTTGTCAAGGTGCAGGCCATTTGCATCAATGGGGGAGAGAAAGATACATTATGGGCACAAGGGGCGATTAATTCAACCCGCTATGACGTTTTAAACTGCTTGAAAATAATTAAGAAGTTCCTATGCGGTAAGGAGAATAAGTTTCAACGAGAAAGCGAACTAAGTGGTTTTTGTATTCGCAATCCCAGTGGATAAGGGTGATTAAAATCAAACAAAAGTATTGCAGTAAGCTATATTAAAAAACGCTCAATCGTCAACGCATCATGAATAAATCGATATTGTATACAGTGGGTCGCAAAACACAACAGCTGTTTACCAAGTAAGTATTCTCAAGTTAATTTGGCAACTAATCGACTACAAGTTCTATGGTACAAACAATAAATGAGGTGCGAGCGAAACTAACGATATTTATGCTGAAACACAATTAGTCGAGACGGAAAGAACATATTTGTTTCAACATTAACAGAAAAAGTTGCTCTTTTTTCATGAATTGTCCATAACAACGGATTTGTTAAAAGAGTTAATGAGTGAAAATAAAACGCCATAATTTGTTTGATGCTTTTGAAGATGGCTGAATAAAGTTTTCCTAAAGGTGGTGAAACACTTGGCGTTGTATTGACGATCGGGGTGGATTTGAATCACCGGTATCTGATATGTTTGATATAGCCAATCGTGGACGCTGAGTGCGGTGATCAGCAAAAATCGCCCTCACCCAGGCACACCTGACGATATTAACCAATCGCCGCGATTGGTGTTCAAAACAGCAAAGTGTGTGAACGGTTTAAGCTCTGACCGGCTATCTTCATAGCGCTAAAAAAACCAAATTCAAGTCGTTGTAGTTCAACGATGCTTCCTCATATGTTGACCAAAGGGTTGAAGTTTGAAATAGTGGGCGCTGGATGGCAATCGTGGCGGCTCAAAGTATTTATTTCGTCAACTACTGTGCGCATTTGAAACTAGTACCTCATAGAGATGGGGAACTACAACTTAGTTATTCAAATCAAATTTTTTCCCCGGTAAAATTTCTTTCTTCACGCACACTTATAATGAAAGACAAGGGGTTTTAGACGAACGGAATATTCAACCTCAGCATTTCCCCTTGTTGAAATGAAATCTGACAATCTTCGCTGTTTTTAGTCATCCTATTCTTTTTGGTATATTTGTATCTTTTCCAAAATCTCTCTACCCCGGCCGTTTCATGATCGAGACTGCAATCTTTTAATAGACGATTATCTCTGTAAAATTGACAATGACAAAACGTATGGCGAGTCTTTTTAAGAGAGGAAAATTTGACGTCCGATTCCAACTTCGTTTGCAGGAAAAAAACCCTGGAAACAAGGTTGACTACGATCAAACCGCAGTCTTCAGATTGCGGATCAAAAGCTAAGAAACATGACAATTCTCTCCGCTTTTTCACAGGAACTAGCTATGCATTATGAGGAAATCCCTTTGAAACCTCTCGGCAACGGTCTTAGTAAATCTTCCGGAGATTTTCTTTGTTGAGGTAAGACCTCAATGATGCGAGGATTTAAATTTATCAAAAGAAGTTTCAAGTCTAGGATCTCCTAGTTTTAAATCAATCTTTTCTATATATCAATCCTCATGATCGTGCCAATACACTGTTTCCGGAAAGAGATTTAAGCTAAGTTGTATTGAATGTTCTTAGCTCCTTGTATGGATAAGGAACTACAGCCCAGCGAATCAAGAGTATTCTTAGAGTAATGCTTTTGATACGTTTAAGTTGAAGTAAGCTTCACTGATCTCGAAATTAGCTGCATAGAGTTTTTTCCTAAAATTTTCTGTTCTAAAACACGAACTATCTGCAAACACTTGGATCATTTATTTTGATTTTTTACCGTTTTTTCTTATCTCAGGTTTTTGTTCGTTACGATAGTGAATTTAACAGCCATTGTCGTTTCCTTCTTCACGATGCAGTCTTCGTTAGTTTGAAAAACGGACATGAAGATTTAACGAATAGCTGAGCTGATATAAATGCAGTTATTCAATTAAAAGGAAACTAAATTTGTTGTTAGAGCATATTTAAAATTCATCTAACGAAAACCAATCATAACTCATTCAGTATAACTTGATTAAGACCTTTTTTTGTAAACAGCGCAATGGTACGGCTGCTGAATCAAAGATGAACTTAGAGCCATCATAATTTCTACACAACTAGATTTGATTGATTGAGATTCTCATTGCGAGGTGTTTTCACTTACTTATTTTAAAAACCTTCGTTGATCATTAAAAAAAAAAAAAGAGCACCTCGCTCTCTCCTTCGTCGAAATATAATCTCTATAGCTTAGATGAGCCTCTTTTTCGGTTTCAGTCGACATCGAGGATCGCCAGTAATCTATCGCATCACATGTCCTCAAGCTTCCTTAGAGAAGTCTCAATATTTGGCACCGTCTTTTTTTTTTCGACTGTCTCAGAGTTTGGACACCGTCTGATTCAAGAATCCTGTTGGAGAACCCATATACCCTACATCAAGAGGTATCTATCGAGTTTTGAGATTCAAATAACATATCCGGTTTTTAAGAATTGTCTTCAAATGTGCTTAAAATCTGACTGTAGACGCCACCAGTTTTAGCGATCGCAGCAACCTTATTTATCAAACATCCTTGGTTTTGCGAAATTTTAAACTCAATCGTTGCACGCTGTTCTGAAGCTGAAAATTTCGCGTTTAACTTCCGAGATTCCGAAGAAGTTGTCTCTCTGAGGAATGGGAAATATAGTTCGTACAAAAATGGAGGTGGCGTGGCTGAGTGGTTAGGGTGCTGGACTTGTAATCCGGTGTCCCGTGTTCAAGTCCTCCACCCTGCCACTCACTGGACTTGTTCTGGGTTGCCCCTGGTTCAACTCCTTAGCTGTGCTCTGTAAATAGCCCACTGGTCTGCCTCCTGCCAGTGGGGATTTTTAAGCACTTAGTCTACATTGTGGCTGAAAAGCCCCTAAGGAAGGGCTTCAATTAACGTATTTATTTAATTAAGGCAGTTCTTCCCGCAAACTATGTGGATGAAAATGATTGAAATTATTGAAATAGTTCATAACAAAACCGCAGAACCATCAACGCATCAGGAGTTTATATAATTTTCAGAAAACGTTATCCATAGCGTTGCTTTTGTGTCGTACTTTACGTCGAGAAACCTCGGACGAATTGTACGGAGCCATTTCCGAGATAAACTGACCACAAATCGAATTAACGTCCAAAAAAGAATAATCGTAAAAAGGTACTTTCGATTTACTAAGCTGCTCTTCATCGACACAAGAATCTACTTTCAAACTGAGCTCAATAGCTGATGGCATGATGAAAATTTGTGTTAGCTTCCGAAAAGCAAGTATAATTCATATCGTAATGTGAATTAATTTATGACTTTCCACGAAAACAGTTATTTGGCGTGGTTGATGAATAAACGATATCGTAAGGCTGCATTATAATTGTTGTATAGTATTTTAAAGAATTGCTATTTTGAATATTTTTAGGTTTACCTATTGTTTTGTTAAGTCTCGCCTTTTTGCGCCTACGTGCTACTGATTTTAGTAATTTTATAGTTTTGATTTTTTATTTTTAGTGTGTGCTTGAACTTGGCTCAGTTCGCGAATTTCCTTCTTACCGTGCTAGACATTTTAATCGCTTGTTATGGTTGAGAATATTTAGTTTCATAGGTGGTCATGTTTGGGTTGGTAAAACTGACCTTGAGTTTTACCCACACTGAAGATCCTGTTTGCGCACGTGAGTCTCGTGCGCAGCTCGTTCATTGGCGTTTAATTGGTTCCTTGGCGCTCCAAGTATTTCGGAGCGAGCCACCCAATTTCCCCCTTTGCAAAACAACGAATACACTGCGGAAACTCTCACGGTCAGCTAACCCAAACAGGTCTACGATTTTCCTACTTAAAGCGTTGGTCCCTCACGCTAGAGCATGATGATGATGATGATGATGATGATTACTTGATGCATAGAGCGTTGCTGTAGTAGCTCTACAGAAGAGAATAAAAGAAGAAAAGTACAGAGTCTTGGCTACTCTTGTTAATTCGTCCAAGCGGGTTTGGTAAAACCCCCCAGCATAATTTTTCAAAGGCTAGATCTTGTTGTTTTGATTTATCCTCGCAGAGAGGCCTTACTTCAACAAAGAAACCTTTCAAAGAGATTTCCCCATAACATTAGCATAATAAGTGGGCGAAGCCAAGCCTAGAAACAGAGCGTCCGTGTTGTGTGCGCACTTATTCATGTTGCACCTGACACAGCATGATTGCAACACGCGGAAAATTTTACGGGTGCAAAGGAGTGGGAACGACAATAAATCTATAGCTATAATGTAATATTTTACGTATCTATTGTGTTCTTGATTTGTTATATTCCTTTTTACGTTATTCTTGTTTTATGTTGCATGGCAGTTGCGCTCGTCGTCGAAGACTGATAGTCGTGGCCTTTTATGATGTCGGATTGTATGATGACTCGTCTGGTAATCTGTCGTATGTGTCGGTGTTCTGTAAGCTGTTGTCCGTGGTGAGTTGTTGTCACGGCTTTCCATGCAGTCTAGCAATGGAAGTTTACTATTTTCTTTGACTGCTGTGGTAAAATCAATGTCAGTTGCATTCTACAACCCTTCAATATCCGCGTGACCCACAAACCCATCACCACACAACGGCAGTTACTTACAGACAAGGACGAAACAGAGAACAGACAAAAAGTTGTTTATAAGATAAAGTGCTCTTACATTAGAGAGACTGGCGGAAATCTTACAGAAAGACTTAATGAACACAAGTGGGCGACGAGGAAAGGTGCTGTCAACAGTCACATTATTGAACATCATCGACCTATGGATTACACCAATGACAGCATGGCAAAACTGAACAATTAGTTTATACGACTCGGTTGCGAACAGGGCTCAAAATGAGCTTAAGTGAAGGAAACTCCAAATTTCTGTAAAACCACTGAGGCGAGTGTAACGAAGTTGTCCCCTTGTTTTCGAAAGGTCACGTCTATGGTCGAATCGTACGCACATTTCAAAACAGTTTTCGAAGGTATAAGTTATTCGTTTGAATCTAAAAACGCAGTAAGTATTATTTCTTAAAAGATATGCACTAAAGCAGGAGTTTACTTCTCCTTTGACAACATTGGTTTTTCAAAATCGAACTTTACCTTAAATTGAGTTTCATTGATAAACGGACAATGTCGGAAATCAGACGAGGCCTAAAGTCTTACGACGTCCAAAATCTGACAGAGCCGAAAAATTAGACGGAGCCAGATTGGGGCCTCGTTGGTTATCCGAGGAAGTCCAGAATCGGATGAAGTCCACATTTGGAATACGTTTCCGAATATAATGCAGCCCGCCTCGTTAGTTTATGTTGTAGAGTGCCGGTCTGTCGTGCGGGAAGTGGAGGGTACAAGCCCCAGACTGGACCAACACTCAAGGTCTTAAAATAATCGCCTTTGCTATGATATCTGCAAATGGTAACACATTGTAGTCTTTTTGGGAAAAGGACGAAAAACCGTAGGCCCTGTTTCCTGCATCTTCTCTGCAATGGTTAGCAAGGGACGTTAAAAAACACACACACTTATCGCAAAGAGTAGAGAACATAGCTTCCGTTGTTATGGTCTGGCCTTGTCTCTGAAATTAGGAGCATCTGCATAAAACTTCCTTCAAAAAAATTGTAAACTGCTCAATGCAGTCTGGTAAAAGTCTCCTGCAAAGTGTTGTTAAGCACCCTGAGCTATAGGATATAAAAGGTAAAGTCTATTTACGAGCCTAGTGGCCCATCAGGCCGGTGCTTAACTCCGGTTTCTGTAGCATGAAGCGACTAAGAGTATTTCTACTCCCCCCTGGATGGGATACTAGTCCATCGCAGGGTTACCCCCCAGCATTAAATTTGCCGGTACCCATTTATACACCTGGGTGAGGAGAGGCACTGTGAGAGTTAAGTGTCTTGCCTAAGAACACAACACAATGTCCCAGCCGGGGCTCGAACCCGGACTACTCGATACGGAGTCGAGCGCACCAACCATGAGGCCACCGCGCCTCCACGAGCTATAGGATATGGGGCTTTATAAATATTCATTATTCTTATTCTTAGTCGAGTTGGACGGAACCCACAATCGAATTTCAGCTAAAACCAAATGGGAAAAGTCTAAATGAGAATCGGTTTGCCCTCAAAATACAACGGCGGACTTAAAAATAAACATCGCTCGTAAGTAAAGGACTCTAGTCTCCACGGTCCAGAATCACGACATACAATTAGTGTATAATCTTCGCAGGGTGTCAACCATAGTGCGTCGAATGTGTTTCATCCTCCAGCAGTAAACAACGGGATTTAGCGATGAATTAAAGAACACCAGCGTAAGTGAGTAAATATGAAAATTAGTCATGACTATGTTTGGGCTCATAAATTCGCTGGTACCTACATAGATAAAGTTTGGGACATAACACACCAAAAACGCAAAGTAAATGTACAAAACACCGACAGCAGTTTTCATGCTTCTTGCCAAATTTCTCATCTCACCATTTAGTGCGGATCGTGCCTCTGGTCCTTGTACTTGCTGGGCTCGGATCTGTCTTTTGTGGCGTCGTGTGATAAAATAAATCTTACAATAGAGAGCTGTGGTCACGAGGAGGTAAATGGTGCTAACAGTCGACAATAATATCAAGAATTCAGCAAAAGGAAAGAAGAACATAGTAAACGATGCTAACAAAGCGTAAGTCCATATAAAAATGACCGCTCCAACGACCCGCTTGTGAGTCACAATTGTTTGGTATCTGAGATGAAGTTGAAGTGCTAGGAATCTTTCCACACTAATGACTATGACATTTAAGAATGAAGTCGTACAAAACAAATTTATAACGACAAGGAGTCCAATGTGGAAGAAACAGTCTAGATGACGTAGCTGTAACCCTTTGATAAACAGTGATAGAAAGAATGGCTCCACTATCAAACCAACACCAAGATCAGATACAGCAACACTCAGTAGCAATGATTTCAAAGGTTTCGGCAGCGCAGATGTTTTTGCGATAGCATAAATTGTAAAAATGTTTAACATGATAGCAGTGTAGCAAATAAAACTGTTCAATACGCAGTTTACGATAAATGTTGATTGCAAATCATCCAATTCGGATATTTGTGGGTAAATCCTGACAGTTATTTCGCAGTTCGATTCTTCCATGACGATCCAGAGCTAAATTGGTGCTAAGTACGTGTTTGGACAAGGACCAGGGCTTTTATCACTCGAAAAGGCAATTTGTCGAAGAGCTCTTTGTCAAGGTGCAGGCCATTTGCATCAATAGGGGAGAGAAAGATACATTATGGGCACAAGGGGCGATTAATTCAACTCGCTATGACGTTTTAAACTGCTTGAAAATAATTAAGAAGTTCCTCTGCGGTAAGGAGAAAAGGTTTCAACGAGAAAGCGAACTAAGTGGTTTTTTTATTCGCAATCCCAGTGGATAAGGGTGATTAAAATCAAACAAAAGTATTGCAGTAAGCTATATTAAAAAACGCTCAATCGTCAACGCATCATGAATAAATCGATATTGTATACAATGGGTCGCAAAACACAACAGCTGTTTACCAAGTAACTATTCTCAAGTTAATTTGGCAACTAATCGACTACAAGTTCTATGGTACAAACAATAAATGAGGTGCGAGGGAAACTAACGATATTTATGCTGAAACACAATTAGTCGAGACGGAAAGAACATATTTGTTTCAACATTAACAGAAAAAGTTGCTCTTTTTTCATGAATTGTCCATAACAACGGATTTGTGAAAAGAGTTAATGAGTGAAAATAAAACGCCATAATTTGTTTGATGCTTTTGAAGATGGCTGAATAAAGTTTTCCTAAAGGTGGTGAAACACTTGGCGTTGTATTGACGATCGGGGTGGATTTGAATCACCGGTATCTGATATGTTTGATATAGGCAATCGTGGACGCTGAGTGCGGTGATCAGCAAAAATCGCCCTCACTCAGGCACACCTAACGATATTAACCAATCGCCGCGATTGGTGTTCAAAACAGCAAAGTGTGTGAACGGTTTAAGCTCTGACCGGCTATCTTCATAGCGCTAAAAAAACCAAATTCAACTCGTTGTAGTTCAACGATGCTCCCTCATATGTTGACCAAAGGATTGAAGTTTGAAATAGTGGGCGCTGGATGGCAATCGTGGCGGCTCAAAGTATTTATTTCGTCAACTACTGTGCGCATTTGAAACTAGTACCTCATAGAGATGGGGAATTACAACTTAGCTATACATTATGAGGAAATCCCTTTGAAACCTCTCAGCAACGGTCTCAGTAAATCTTCCAGAGATTTTCTTTGTTGAGGTAAGACCTCAATGATGCGAGGATTTAAATTTATCAAAAGAAGTTTCAAGACTAGGATCTCCTAGTTTTAATCATTCTTTTCTATATATCAATCCTCATGGTCGTGCCAATATACTGTTTCCGGAAAGATATTTAAGTTAAGATGTATTGAATGTTTTTAGCTCCTCGTATCGACAAGGAACTACAGCTCAGCGAATCAAGAGTATTCTTAGAGTAATGCTTTTGATACGTATAAGTTGAAGTAAGCTTCACTGATCTCGAAATTAGCTGCATAGAGTTTTTTCCTAAAATTTTCTGTTCTAAAACACGAACTATCTGCAAACATTTGGATGATTTATTTTGATTTTTTACCGTTTTTTCTTATCTCAGGTTTTTGTTTGTTACGATAGTGAATTTAACAGCCATTGTCGTTTCCTTCTTCACGATGCAGTCTTCGTTAGTTTGAAAAACGGACATGAAGATTTAACGAATAGCTGAGCTGATATAAATGCAGTTATTCAATTAAAAGGAAACTAAATTTGTTGTTAGAGCATATTTAAAATTCATCTAACGAAAAGCAATCATAACTCATTCAGTATAACTTGATTAAGACCTTTTTTTGTAAACAGCGCAATGGTACGGCTGCTGAATCAAAGATGAACTTAGAGCCATCATAATTTCTACACAACTAGATTTGATTGATTGAGATTCTCATTGCGAGGTGTTTTCACTTACTTATTTTAAAAACTTTCGTTGATCATTAAAAAAAAAAAGAGCACCTCGCTCTCTCCTTCGTCGAAATATAATCTCTATAGCTTAGATGAGCCTCTTTTTCGGTTTCAGTCGACATCGAGGATCGCCAGTAATCTATCGCATCACATGTCCTCAAGCTTCCTTAGAGAAGTCTCAATATTTGGCACCGTCTTTTTTTTTCGACCGTCTCAGAGTTTGGACGCCGTCTGATTCAAGAATCCTGTTGGAGAACCCATATACCCTACATCAAGAAGTATCTATCGAGTTTTAAGATTCAAATAACATATCCGGTTTTTAAGAATTGTCTTCAAATGTGCTTCAAATTTGACTGTAGACGCCACCAGTTTTAGCGATCGCAGCAACCTTATTTATTAAACATCCTTGGTTTTGCGAAATCTTAAACTCAATCGTTGCAAGCTGCTCTGAAGCTGAAAATTTCGCGTTTAACTTCCGAAATTCCGAAGAAGTTGTCTCTCTGAGGAATGGGAAATATATTTCGTACAAAAATGGAGGTGGCGTGGCTGAGTGGTTAGGGTGCTGGACTTGTAATCCGGTGTCCCGGGCTCAAGTCCTCCACCCTGCCACTCACTGGACTTGTTCTGGGTTGCCCCTCAGTTCAACTCCTTGGCTGCGCTCTGTAAATAGCCCACTGGTCTGCCTCCTGCCAGTGGGGATTTTTAAGCACTTAGTCTACATTGTGGCTGAAAAGCCACTAAGGAGGGGCTTCAATTTACGTATTTATTTAATTAAGGCAGTTCTTCCCGCAAACTACGTGGATGAAAATGATTGAAATTATTGAAATAGTTCATAACAAAACCGCAGAACCATCAACGCATCAGGAGTTTATATAATTTTCAGAAAACGTTATCCATAGCGTTGCTTTTGTGTCGTACTTTACGTCGAGAAACCTCGGACGAATTGTATGGAGCCATTTCCGAGCTAAACTGACCACAAATCGAATTAGCGTCCAAAAAAGAATAATCGTAAAAGATACTTTCGATTTACTAAGCTGTTCTTCATCGACACAAGGATCTACTTTCAAACTGAGCTCAATAGCTGATGGCATGATGAAAATTTGTGTTAGCTTCCAAAAAGCAAGTATAATTCATTTCGTAATGTGAATTAATTTATGACTTTCCACGAAAACAGTTATTTGGCGTGGTTGATGAATAAACGATATCGTAAGGCTGCATTATAATTGTTGTATAGTATTTTAAAGAATTGCTATTTTGAATATTTTTAGGTTTACCTATTGTTTTGTTAAGTCTCGCCTTTTTGCGCCTACGTGTTACTGATTTTAGTAATTTTATAGTTTTGATTTTTTATTTTTAGTGTGTGCTTGAACTTGGCTCAGTTCGCGAATTTCCTTCTTACCGTGCTAGACATTTTAATCGCTTGTTATGGTTGAGAATATTTAGTTTCATAGGTGGTCATGTTTGGGTTGGTAAAACTGACCTTGAGTTTTACCCACACTGAAAATCCTGTTTGCGCACGTGAGTCTCGTGCGCAGCTCGTTCATTGGCGTTTAATTGGTTCCTTGGCGCTCCAAGTATTTCGGAGCGAGCCACCCAATTTCCCCCTTTGCAAAACAACGAATACACTGCGGAAACTCTCACGGTCAGCTAACCCAAACAGGTCTACGATTTTCCTACTTAAAGCGTTGGTCCCTCACGCTAGAGCATGATGATGATGATGATGATTATTTGATGCATAGAGCGTTGCTGTAGTAGCTCTACAGAAGAGAATAAAAGAAGAAAAGTACAGAGTCTTGGCTACTCTTGTTAATTCGTCCAAGCGGGTTTGGTAAAACCCCCCAGCATAATTTTTCAACGGCTAGATCTTGTTGTTTTGATTTATTCCCGCAGAGAGGCCTTACTTCAACAAAGAAACCTTTTAAAGAGATTTCCCCATAACATTAGCATAATAAGTGGACGAAGCCAAGCCTAAAAACAGAGCGTCCGTGTTGTGTGCGCACTTATTCATGTTGCACCTGACACAGCATGATTGCAACACGCGGAAAATTTTACGGGTGCAAAGGAGTGGGAACGACAATAAATCTATAGCTATAATGTAATATTTTACGTATCTATTGTGTTCTTGATTTGTTATTTTCCTTTTTACGTTATTCTTGTTTTATCCCTGGCTCTTCCCTTAGCCCCGATATCTTTAGACAAAGCTTGGCTCTACGCAGTGACTTTGACTTTCCTTAACTCATTTTTGAACCCTGTCATATACTGCTGGAAGATAGGACCCATTCGTGTTACTCTCATTGACATACTGCGAGGCATCATCAATCGATTCAGATTATAGTTTTGGTCAGGTTTGTTTCTGATGCCAATTCACATTGCATCAGATGAGGAATTATTCAGAGAGACGCTTAGAATGAGCTACCAAATGGAGGCCATGATGGTTCAAAATCAGAGCCTCCATCATCGCTAACTTAAAGTTGATCTCTGATAACTGAAGGAGAACGAACTTTTACGGTTAGGACAATTACGGAATGGAACACAATAGAGTCACGCATCAGGAAAAAGATAACAGCCGTTAGTTTCAGCGCCGTTTATATGAAACTTTTTAAAATGACCAGGCAAAGCTTCTCCGCGATTTGAAATACGATGTTTTAGATTATGACATTTTAATGTAGGAAAAAAACTGTGATTTTATTATTGTCCATAGAATATTGAATGTTTAAATTTGACTGAGCGTGTGATGTAAATAGATGTTCTAGATTATGACATTTAAATATATGAACATTGTTTTGTTTTTAATATTGTCCATGGGATATCTAATGTTTAGAATGTTTTCCTTGTCATATAAATAGCTTTTGAATTTTATGATACAGATTTTTTAGGTCTTATTTTAGTGGTGTGACGAGAGCCCTAAGCTCATCAGTGTTTTTACTAGTGTCAGATGTAACCTTCTTTGAATAAAGCCTGTACTTACTTAGTTACTATCGCCTGCAAACTCCCTGAATTCCGGTTGGTTTATGAAATCAAAATTATATCCCTCTCCTACTTGTTAACAATCTGATCGAGGTAATGCTAAAAAAATGAAAAAAAATTCGACTAGACTTGATGGTTGTCAAAAAAAACCCCAACATTCCAAATTTCAATTCGATCTGGAACAGTGAACAAGAATAGCCATCCGGTGGATGTCCATTGCTAAATTATTTATTATTTATCATTACTTATTACTTATTATTTATTTATTATTATTTTATCATTATTATGGTTGTCCATTGGAATACAACTCTGGACTTTGTCAACAGTAACACGGACACATTGTAAAATAAAAGCAAAGACAAGAAGTTTTACATCTTAAGCTCGTTGCAGAAAGTACAAGGAGCTATAATGTAACGCTATTGCAGGAAATGGCGGCATCTTTAAAATTTTTATTGCTTAATTTTTATTTTGAAGTAACCGAAGCTGATAAGGTTGCCATTCTCAAGAAAGTTTCTGTGGACACTACTCCGTCAAGTGTCTTACACATCAAAAGAAAAAAAAAAAAAATAAATAAATATCGCGGTGACAGGTGGGGCCTTATGGACTGAAATAGGGCATCCGTAACATGACTACGAGCTTCGTACCGACTGCCATCCCTTTAAGGTGTCTGGAAAAATTTAAAGTTGGTTAATCAAAATAATTCTACTTACCCTTCAGACTTCTCCATTAGAGCAATCTTGGAAACTTGGTTCACTTCGATAACAGTCCAAAAGATTATAAAACGATGATCGTTCGTTCTGCAACGACGTTCTTCTATGCTGGAGTCACAAAACCCTCCCCGGACGCGCCATATCCACCGAGCGTGCAGACTCAGTTTACCACTGCGTCGTTGCACCGGAGATTCCAAGTTCATCCACGAATAACATACAAACATACAATAGCGCAAACGTATTTCCCTCTCTCTTTCACCTACACTCACGTAATGACTTTATCTGTGCCCACAGTTGTTCGTGCATGTTTAATAATAGAGTTATCCTTACGTATAGACGAATGGTCACGTGAAGGACCATATATTCTACCATTCAGTACCATTTTTGATAAGTACGGGACTTCGCTGCGCGCGCTGCGCTCTCCGCTGTGAGAATAGCGACTCTCATGCCAAGCCTACTGTTTCTAACTTCAATCCTATCTTCAATACATGTGTTGGACTACAAAGGGTATAATTTGGTTTTTGAACGTTCCGAATGTAACGTTAAATGGTGTCTTACGAGTATCGTGAATTTAGAGGCAAGATAAAGGAAATAAAAGTCGCGAAAACTAACAACTGGAAGGCAGCGGCTAACAAGTACAAACAAACAGTCATACTTTAATGGTCCAAAAGGGCTTTTAAGAATAAAGCTACATTGCACAATTACAATATACATTCAAACAAATACATGAAAAAAATTGATGACAAATTAGGTATTAAATTCCCTCTAAAAGGATGATATGAATTAATTTTTCGAAAAACGGCTAAAATCTTTCAAAGTCCTTTTCCACATGAGTGACAGGTCCAAGGATTTCTAAAAATTAATGTGACAGCTCTGTCATGTAATGTTTTTGTTCTGTGGTGGTTCTGTATGGAGCGATCTGAAGCATCAGGGGTCCTTCTCGTTTGATTAGTGACAAGTGACTTTAGCGAGAGTTTCCAAAAGCGCGTTTACGTTATGCATCGAAAATTTACTTGTTTTTTAATCCATTGCTTTATTTTTAAAGCAATGGATTTATCTAGCAACCTTTGTGGTTTAAGACTACAGATAATATCAAGCTACTGGGCGTGAAATTGGACGAGAATCTAATTTTTAGCAAACATATGAGCGAATTATGCAAGAAGGCCAGTCAAAGAGTGGGCGTTCTCGCCAGGTTGAGAAACTTGGTTACTACGGAGACTAAACTATTACGATATAAAACTGCTATTATGCCATATCTCACCTATTGTCATCTCATATGGCATTTCTGTAGGGCGTCGGATATAAGGAAAGTTGAAAGAATTCAAGGGCGAGCACTAAGGATGGTTTATAATTCACATTCAGAAACGTGCATAAACTTATTAGATCGTTCTAAACTACTTAGCCTTCTTAATAGCAGATTGCAAGACATAGTTATACTTAATAATAATAATAATAATAATGATAAACAGTTTAACGTGGAGAAACACTTAGCTAGAGGCTAGGTTTTCCACGAAACAACTTAAACAAATAATTCAAAATTGAAAATAACGTTGTTAAGAATCCAAACTGGCCGAAGGCAAACCAGTTGGCTACATTACAAGCATGGCCGAGGATTTAAAACTCGGGGCTACCGTGAAACAAATCCAAGTAGTGGCTAAGGCGGGACTTGAACCCGGGAGCGACGGATTGCAAGTCCGACACGCTGACCACTCGACCATGCTGCCTTATACTTATGTATAAGGATAAATATAGACTAGTTGCTGATTTTAATATAATTTTAGAAATCAAAATTTTTAAATTCCTAGGTTTAATTCTGTATTGTATGGTAAATACTCTCTTAGATATCTTGGACAATTTTTATGGAACAGACTGAAAAAAACATCACTGAAATTAGTAGCCTTTCTAGGTTTAAGTTTCATGTTAGGCGTAACGATCTTTCTGAAATGATAAATGGCAACAATTGCTCCGCCTGCGTAATTTGTACCTCTTAGGTTATATAATTTATAGCTTATTTCTTATCATTAATTAGGTTATTCATTTACGTCGTGTCCCCAATTAGCGTCAGCTAAATGCATTGACAAATGAATAAAGCTTATCATCATCATCATCATCATCAAGCGATGTTTAATTGCAATTCACCGTCTCACTTTGAGCACAAACGGATTTTCATTTAGACTTTTTCCATTTGGTTTTAGCCGAAATTATAGTTCAATATTTGAGTTCCGTCCAACTGGAAAGCTTCCCGATTTTGGCCGCATTCTATTCGGGAACGTATTCCAAGTTTTCAAATGATTAACAAAGGTATGGAAAATACTCTCTAGGAGAATCTTAACCAATTAAATCTAGCTGTTTAAAAATTAGGATGCCCCTTAGTTCTTTATCAATTCAGTAGCCGTGCTATAACAACGAAAAGATCTCTGAGTTAAATTGCATTGAATGAGCTATATTTGCTTTTTGCCACATGACTTAAAAATGTTCCTACCTGCTGTGCTTAATTTGGAACAGTTCCTCGTCTCAATAAGGTGCTGCAGCTAAGCCAACTAAGAGTGTTTCTTAATATCACAGTTCGTGGACATTAATAGGAAGGTAAAGATCTTTTTATCTTGAAAGGTAGGTAGGTAAAGTCTGTTTACGAGCCTAGTGGCCCATCAGGCCGGTGCTTAATTCCGGTTTCTGTAGTATGAAGTGACTAAGAGCATTTCTACTCCCCCCTGGATGGGATGCTAGTCCATCGCAGGGTTACCCCCTGCATTAAATTGCCGGTACCCATTTATACACCTGGGTGAAGAGAGGCACTGTGAGAGTAAAGTGTCTTGCCTAAGAACACAACACAATGTCCCGGCCGGGGCTCGAACCCGGACCACTCGATCCGGAGTCGAGCGCAACAACCATGAGGCGACCGCGCCTCCACGCTTTCTCTTGAAAGTGACAGCATAAAATTCTCAGAAATTTCTATTAATAAAATACAATGATAGAAATATCATTTTCTGACATTGAATAGGTGTAAGAATGAACTTAGGGACATCATAATTTTGAAACTGCTACAGACGTAGTTAATTTCAATTCTCTCTGTATTGAGGCCTTACCTCAATAAAGAAAATCTTAAAGTTAGGAAAAGATCTGTGGAAAATTTCTGAGAGCTTTCCCAAAAACCTTTTTAAGGGGATTAGCCCATAAATCTAGCACATGAATAGTGATTGCCATGTCATACCACGCCCATTATTTCAAACTTCAAAACTTTGTTCAATGGATGTGTTCGACAGCAAAAGATAAAAGTCGGTTTTTTTTTTTAGCGCTCTGAACATGACCAGTCAATGCTTAGGAAAATTGTTTGCAGCCACCTTAAACGGTACCGTGTCCTACGAATATCGGAAATTGAGGGGCAAAAAAGTATAAATAGACATACTTTATTAATCCCAAAAGGGCTGCTAAGGATAAAGCTACATTGCCCAATTACAACATACATCCATACAAATAAATGTAAAAATCAATGTCAAATAAGAAATCTAATTCTCTCTAAAGAAAGGTTGAAATCAATTGTTTTTAAGCAGCATTCGAAATTTTTCGATGTCCATTTCCTCTTGAGGGCTAAGTGCAAGGAATTCCAAAGTTTTACAGTTCTGAAAAAGAGAGTTCTTCGTCTGGAGGTGGTTCTGAACGATTCCGTACTTATCGTTCGAGTCGTGACAGATGACTTTGGTACGAATTCGCACGAGCCCTTTGACTTCATGCATCGTTCATTTGATGTAAAAAGAAGAAGAAAAAAAAAAAACCAGACAGAATTAACAATGGTCTAAGCACGCGATTCGGAATCCGGAAGTCTGCGCTCCGACTCTAGCCAGCCTCGCTTTTAGGAAATTTTCCTGGGAGAATGACTGAATGAAAACTTTACTAACGTATCAATGTTTTTAGCAGTGAATTAGCTAACTGGTGACACCTAACTAAAGTCAATACCTAATAACTAGAGTACAAAAATTAATTAGCAAATGTTAAACACTTGTTAACCCCATAATAGTAATTACTTTGAAATGGTATAAAATTATTCTGTTCACGATTTACATAGTTTCCTGAAACTGCTGCTGTTGTCAATGAGGTCTGAAAGGTCAATTCGTTTTTAATGCTAGTCTTAAATATCGATCGTGTCCTTTAATATTACGTCCCTGATTCTTTGCCAAGTTTCAATCAGATATATGGATCTTGGTATCTTATTGTTTGTTGACAATAACCTTCTGTGTAAAACCGACGTCAATTAAGAGTGACAGTATCTTGTAGGCGACTGTTGTACATAGTCGGTGGTCTAGCACGAGCGAGGAGTTATTCGTACTTCGTAGCGAGGTTGGAGTCTAACTTCAAGCATTGTACAAAGCCAATTGATCTCCCTCCAGCTGGGATGTTTTCAAAAAAAAGCCACGTCATATTATTTGCTCCAAAGAGAACCGTCTTTTAAAAAGAAGAGTTACGAATGCAAGAAAAGATAACGATGGCCGAGAACAGCGAAGATTTACATAGATTGCATTTCAAAAAGGTGAAAAATTGAGGAGAAAGTTTTCAATACGGACTGACCGTTTGCGTGAAAGGGGTAGAGCTCCTTGTGCTTTGTGAAACAAACTTAAATTGTAAACCTTCTTGTCTTTGCTTTTATTTTCAATAAGTGTCCGTGTTATTGTTGACAAAGTTGAGAGTTGTAGTCCAATAGACAAGCACCAAGTGTAGTCGAACTTTTCTTTATTTTTCAGCGTTATTTCAATCAAGTTGTTTTAAAACAAGAAAGAGCGGGAGATAATTTTTGATTTCATAAACTGTGCAACGGATTTCTGGGAGTTTTCAGGTGATAGCATTTAAGTAAGTACAAACTTTATTCAAAGAGGGTTACATTTTACGATATAGCAAAAGCATTGATGAACTCAGGGCCCTCATCACGCTACTGAAATATGTTATAAACTTCAAGAGCTATTTACATCACAAGCTCGGTCAAATTTAAATATCAAATATACTATGGAGTACATTAAAAACAGAATTTTTTTTATACATTAAAATGTCATAATATAAAACACCTTATTTCAAATCGCGGGAAAGCTTTCAGACCATCATATAAACTGCGCACAAACAGCTATTACCTTTTTCCTGATAAGTGACTTTATTTTGTTCCATTCCGTATTTGTCCTGACGGTAAAAGTTCGTTATCCCTTAGTTTTCAGATCAAGTCTAAGTTGGCGATGATCGAGGCTCTTATCTTGGACCATCATGGCCTCCATTTGGTAGCTCATTCCAAGCGTCTCTCTGAATTGTTCCTAATCTCATGTATTGTGAATTGGCATCAGAAACAAACCTGACCAAAACTATTGTCTGAATTGATTGATAATGCTTCACAGTATGTCAATGAGAGTGAGACGGATGGGTCCCATTTTCCAGCAGTATATGACAGGGCTCAAAGATCGATGAGTTAAGGAAAGTCAAAGTCACTGCGTAGCCTTCAGCTTTGTATAAAGAGGTCAAAGGTGAGGTCAAAGGTGAGGTCAAAGGTGAGGGGTGAGACAGGAGTAAGATAGAAATAATATAAAACGGCAAATAACAAATAACTAATAACAAATCAAGAACACAATATATAAGTAATACATACCTCTTGGATTTGAAAGCCTTGAATCTGGCTCATGTGTCGCTTTAAGATCACATAAATCCTCCAGTTAACAATTACCACCAGAATAAGGCAGACAGTTGCAATCACGAAGTCTACAACTTGTAATATGTTAAACAATGGAGTCCAAAAGTAACTTACAGAAATAACTGCGCTAAACAATCACATTGATATCACCGCTGCAATGACGCGCTTGTGAGTAACAAGCTCTTGATATCTGAGATGAAGATCAACAGCTAAGAACCTATCCATACTTATGGCTGCAACGTTTAGTAACGAAGATAAACAGAAAAAAGTCATAACGGTGAGCAATCCGGTGTAGCAGTCGATGCGTTTATGTTGTAACCAGCTAACCAAAGTAGAAGTGTGGAGCGGCTGGGCCAACAAACCGACGCCAACATCGGAGACAGCCAGACTCAGTAACACTGTTCTCAAAGGTTTGGGCAAAGACGCGGTTTTCCTTATCACATGGATGGTGACGATGTTGATGGCATGATGGCCGCTTAAGACAGAAAGCTGTTAAAGACACAATGTGCAATAAGTGTCAGACGATCAGGGTTTGGAGAAAAGAAGCCGTTGAGGAGGTCGCAAATTTTTTTCCGTCATGAGAGCCGAACGTCAAAACTACCGTGCTTCTAAACAGGAAATTTTAACTCATAATTACATGATTGTCAGTCACTAGGATATAAGACAATCGAAGCTATTCACACCAATTCATCCAAGATGTCACAAACTCTGGCGCTTTTTTTTAAAGGAGGTTGGAATACCGCTTTAATCGGCGTTAGCTGGAACTAAAACGAATTATCTGTTTAAATGCTACTGACAAGACATTTTATTTGAAGATGAGATTTATACCTAAAGATGTTATTCGAAGGAACACTGTCATTAGCATATCTTCTTTTGTCAATTAAAATGACTAAGTGAAACATTATAGTCAATTAATTTAAAGAGTGCATGACATATGCTTTTTTATTACCAAGTTCGTCTGAGTACACTGAATATTACATCTTGAGAGATCCAGCATTTTATGGTTCTTTGGGTGGGAGGGAGGGGGAAAGGGAGAGCAACTCCAATAGTTATCATGAATAAATTACGCTTTCGTCGGTGGCGGATCTTGGAGGTGTTCGGGATGTTAGGGTACACTCTTTGAACTGAAATAGCTTATTTGTTTCGGTAAGAGCATGATTTCGTGTGCAATTTGATGTGAATAGATAGGCACGAGCCCGTGAAACTACTACAATTTGTAGTCTTTGAAACATTTACAAGAGCCCTGACTTACACCAAATTGTACGTGAAATCATGTTAGTACTGATGGCAGACAATAGCGCAGATAAACACAGATTGCAATTCAAGAAGGTCAAAAATTGAAGATAAATTATTCAAAATGGACTAACCGTTTGCGTAAAAGGGGTATAGCTCCTGTACTTTAAGTAGCTTAAGATGTAAAACTTCTTGTCTTTGCTTTTATTTTCAATAAGTGACCGTGTTACTGATGACAAAGTCCAGAGTTGTAGTCCAGTGGACAACCATCAAGTCTTTTCGAATTTTTCTTTATTTTTTAGCATGATCTCAATCAACTTGTTAATAAGAAGGAGAGTTTGCAGGCGATAGTAAGTAAGTACAGGCTTTATTCAAAGAGGGTTGCATTTGATAGTAGTAAAAACATCGATAATCCCAGGGCCCTCATCACACCACTGAAATAAGACCTAAAAAATCCGTATCAGAACTCAAAAGCTATTTACACGACGAGGAAAACATTCTAAACATTAGATATCCCATGGACAATATTAAAACCAATAATATTTTCATATATTAAAATGTTATAATCTAAAACATCTATTTACATCACAAGCTCAGTCAAATTTAAACATTTATATCAATTCGCCGTATTACTTTGAACACAAACCGATTTTCATTTGGACTTTTTCCTTTTGGTTTAAGACGAAATCATAGTTCAATTTTGGGTTCCCTTCAACTGAAAAGCTTCTCGATTCTAGCTGCATTCTATTCCGGAACGTATTCCAAATTATAAAACGATCAACAAAGGTATGGAAAATCAGTTCAAAAAAGCTGTCAAAGAAAATCTTAACCTATCAAATCTAACTTGATGCCAATATTTCTAAACGCACGTTCACTTCACGTATCGTACGTTTACTGTAAAAAAGGAGATAAAAATTGATATGGGTCTAAGCACGCAACTGGCAATCCAGAGATCTGTGGTCTGACTGTAAGCCTCGTTTCCGGGAAATTTTCCTGAGAGCGAGGCTGGAGACTAACCTCATGCTTTGTACAAAGCCAAGTGACCACCCGCCGTTAGAATTGTTTTTGAAAAAAAGCCACTTCATGTTATTTGAAGTTATTTCAGCTCCAGGGAAAACTGTCGCTTTTGAAAAGAAGAGTTACGAATATACCCAAAAGACAATGATGGCGGAGAACAGCGAAGATTCAAGACGGACCAACCATCTTCGTGAAAGGGGTAGAGCTCCTGTACTTTGTGCAACGAGCTTAAGATGTAAGAATTCTTTTCTTTGCTTTTATTTTCAATAAGTGTTCGTGTTGTTGTTGACAAAGTCGAGATTTGTAGTCTAATGGTCAACCATTAAGTCTAGTCGAACTTTTCGTTATCTTTTAGCATTATCTCAATCAAATTTTTGACAAGAAGGAGAGAGATATAATCTTGATTTCATAAACCGGAACTCAGGGAGTTTGCAGGCGATAGTAAGTAAGTAAGTAGAGGCTTTATTTAAAAAAGGGTTACATTTTACAGTGGTAAAAACATGGATGAACTTAGGGCCCTCTTCACACTACTCGGAAATAAGATAACCGGCAGTCTAAAACCCACAGGGATCAACAAACGCTTTTCATTCCACTTATTTATTCTTGTTTTTCTCGTTGCCATGTTCCCACCAATAACGTAGCTCCATTTACTGCCTTTAAAAGCACACACAACCCACAATTCCTCTATTCGCTCCGACGAACGGCTAACGCTCGAAACGTCAGCTTTTGTAATCGTTACGGTGGCCAATTTACCATTTCAACTTTTGTTGATATATCCAAATTACCAATACTTGGCTGTGTAGTCGCGCGATGCGGTTCCAGTCGAGGCCCACAAATTGACCTTTGCTCACCATAGAGTCTCCAGTAGCTCAGTGGTTAGAGCATCCGACTAGATCGCGGAGGGTCGTGGGTTCAAGTCCCATCTGGGACTCGGATTTTTTGCTATTACACTAAAAATATCCAGATTAAAACCTAAAAATCTGTATTATAATATTCAAAAGCTTTTTACATCACAAGTTCAGTCAAGTTTAAACAATAAACATTCCATAGAAAATATCAAAAACACAAATTTTTTCATACATTAAACTGTAGTAATCTAAAACATCTTATTTCAAATTGCGGGGAAGCTCTCTGACCATCTTAAAAAAAGCATATTAACTGCGCTTAAAACTAACAACTCTTATCTTTTTTCTAATGCGTTACTCTATTTTGTTCCATTCTGTAATTGTCCTCACCATAAAAGTTCGTCCGCCCTCAGTTGTCGACGTTGTTGGCGATGGTCGAGGTCTTATTTCAGCCCATGATGGACTCCATTTGGTAGCGCATTCTAAGCGTCCCTCTGAATCGTTCCTTATCTTATGCATTGTGAATTGGCATCAAAAACAAACCTGACCAAAACTATTATCTGAATCGATTGATGATGCCTCGCAGCATGACAAAGAGAGTGCGACGAATGGGTCCCATCTTCCAGCAGTATATGACAGGGTTCAAAGATGAGTTCAAGAAAAACAGAGTCGTTGCGTAGTCCCAAGATTTATGTGAAGAGATCGAACCTAAAGAGGGGGCCAGGTGTATAATTGAAAGAATATAATATGGCAAATAACAAATCAAGAGCACAATACATACGTAAAATATTCCAATAGCTGACTTTCTCAGCCTCAAAAAGTCAGAGAAGTCGCCATTTTGAACTCCTTGTTGTACTTCTTGGATTTGAAGGCTTTGAATCTGGTTTTTGTGTCGCTTTAAGACGATATGAATCCTCCAGCATACAAATGGTACTAGAATAAGGCAGATTGTCATACTCACAAGCCATATTAAAACTGTGATGGTAACCAATTGAAACCAAAAGACAACTGAAGAAATAATTACACTCAAAATCCATATTGATATCACCGCTGCAATGACGCGCTTGTGAGTAACAAGATCTTGATATCTGAGATGAAGATGAACAGTTAAGAACCTGTCCATACTTATGGCTGCAACGTTTAAAAACGAAGATATGCTAAAAATATGCATAACAGCCAAGAATACCTTATAGGAAATGCAGTCGATACGTATTTGTTGTAACCGGCTGACCAATAAAGAAATGTAAAGCGGCTGGGCTAACAAACCGACACCAACATCGGAGACAGCCAGACTAAGTAACAATGTTCTCAAAGGTTTAGGCAAAGACGCGGTTTTCCTTATCACATGGATGGTGACGATATTTAGAATGACGGCAGTATAAGACAGAAAGCTATTGAAGACACAATTAGCGACAAGTGTCGGGCGAAAGTCTTCAAAATGTGCAAGGGTTGAAAAAAATGACTCATCGAGGAAGTCGCAAATTGTTTCCGCCATGAGAGCCGAGCTTCAAAACCACCGTGCTCCTAAAAGAGAAAGATTTAAGTGGTTATTATATGGTTGTCAATCACGAGGATATAGGACAATCGAAACCATATCTGCACGAATTCATACTGTTTCATTCGGCGCTAGCTGGAACTAAAACAAAATCTGTTTAATGCTACTGACAAGACATTTTACTGAAAAGATGGAATTTAGACCTATAGATGTTATTTCAAGGAACACTGTAATCAACATATTTTTCACTTATCAAAGTGAATAAGCGAAACATTATATCACGAGTAGTTATCACTAGTAGTTATCACGAATAAATTACACATTTGTCTATGGCGGATCTTGGAGGTGTTCGGGATGTTCGGGTAAACTCTTTAAATTGAAATAGCTTAAGTCAAAAATATGCTAATTATATTTTTTTTTGGTAAGAACATAATTTCGAATGCAATTTGGGGTGTAAATAGTTAGGTACGAGCCCGTGAGACGACTGCAATGTGTGGTCTTTGAAACATTTGCAAGATCATGTTCACACCAGGTTGCACCAGAAATTACGTTATTACTTATTTATAATCTACATGGAAAAAGCATCACAGATAAAAAAGGTGAAGGATGGCCATATAGTATCTTTAGTTTAAACCTAAAGGAATTCATGTACATAAGTCATTTAATCAAACAATAATCTTCTACCAAGCTTGTAAACGAAACGAAAACAGGAAAGTTTACTGTTGACGGTAGATGTAAATTTAAAATGGGGCCTTGTTTTTTTGCGACATCAATACACGTAAATTAAAAGTGAAATATACAATGATGTTTGTGCTTTTGGAAGATGTTTAGCCTGCTAGGGTCAGTAAGTAAAGAAGAATTAGGAGAAACAAAAACAAAAACGAACGGTAAATGAGTACACTATGAATTTATTTTGTCGAGAAGTAAAGAGAAGTTTGCAAATGAGGGCTGTCAAACGTGGCTAGGGATTGTATTAGTCTCATTTTACATCGCAAAGTGATTGGTATAGAATTTCGCGCTATCTATTAGCTGCTCAGATGTAAATTAAAGCCAATTCGTCATTTTACAAATTAAAGCCAGATCGTCATTTCGTCAGTTTGTTTTTTCAAATAAAGAAACAAAATGGTTGTCCTGAGGTTTTCTCTCAAAATAATCAGCTGATTACAGTTTTTTCGTTATTGCAAAAAGAGAATGTGAGAATTGAGGTTGCATTGGGAAGAGCAGAACCCTAAAAATACTCCGTATAAGAATACTACATCTGAATCTTGTGCCATAATACTAGACGAAGATTGTTATGTGCTGCTGTATATCGTACGACCATATATATATGTGCACTCATATGAATACAAACGGATAGAACTCCTACACGGCACAGTTTGTATGTTAAGGTAAAAAGGGATTTTGCTTTAAACCCGCAGATAAGACCCACTTGAATGAAAGGTGCTAGGGTTGTTTATCATACTGTCCAAGATAGTTAGGCGCGGATAAAAGCTAGTGTTTGATCATTTAATTGAAATGATGCGATTTTGTGTATTATACTGTACAGGATGCTTCAGACTTGTGTTCTACACTAATATGAGTAACAGGTTAGTCGAAATCAGAGTTCGATTTTGGGTTCCGTCCAGATGGAAAGCTTCCCGATGTTGGCTACATTCTATTCGGGAATGTATTCCAAATTACAAAATGATCAACAAAGGGATGAAATATAAGTTTAAAAAAACTCTCAAAGAGAATCTCAACCAATCAAATCTAACTGTTTTAAAATTGCGATGCCCTTAGCTTTCGTTCGTCATGTATTTATCAGCCGTGCTATTACACCCAAAAGAGCTCTAAACTAAGTTGTATTGAATGAGTTATGTCTGCATTTTGTTAGATATATTTTGAAAATGCTCCTGCCTGCTATGCTTAACTTGGGAACAGTTCCTCCTCTCTGTGAGGTGCTGCAGCATAGGCAATTTAGATCATTTTTGAATAGTTAGGAATGAAAAGATTTTTTTATCTCAAAAGTAGTAGCATGAAAATTTCGAAGAAATTTCTTTTAATAAAATACAGTGATATGAATATGATTTCCTGACATTAAGTCCATGCAAGAATGAACTTAGGGACACCATAATTTTGAAACTGCTATAGACCTAGTTAACTTCAATTCTCTCAGTATTGAGGCCTTACCTCAACAAAGAAAATCTGTAAGTTGGGAAAAAAATATATATGTAGGATTTCTGAGACCGTTCCCTAAAACTTTTTCAAAGGGATTACCCCATAACTTGTTTGTCCCGCAACGTTAGCGCCCGACCTAACGAACAAATATTTTTAACATCTCCTTTCCCCTCATCAACCCTTTATTTTTGTCGAGATTTGGGAACCCTTCATCGCTTGATCACCGATATTGATGTTACTCTGTTCAGTTTCATTACGTTGTTTAATCCTTATACCGTTATGTTTTTCTGGGTTAGACAGTAACTAGTTGTCTTCAGTTTATACCATTTAAGGGCATAGTTTCCTTCCTTTTCCATATTAGTACACATAATGGACATATCGCTGCCAACTATATACATCTGATGATTCTCAGCATACATATGTAAGTTTACGATTTCATTTATGTGATACGATAAATCATTTTGGTATAGGTTCCACAATGTTGGACCAAAGGAGGATCCTTGAGGGTATCCACGTTTCATCATGTTCCAGTTACTAGTAGCTTTGCCAACTTTCACTTGAGCCTGTCTTTAAAACATGAACGCATCAAAAGCTATGATCTGTTATTAAAACCACAAGCGCCAAGTTTGGCCACAGTTAACGAGGGAAGAACTGAGTCAAAGGCCTTAGACCTGTCCATCGATAACAGAAGTGCTTTCTGTTTGTTGTCCAAGGCTAATCTTCAATCTTCCACCAAGCCGATGAATGCAGTCTCACAGCTGTGCTTTTTTCTATAAGCTGTCATGTTACTGTACATAACATGGTCGTAGCTTGCCGTTATCTGCTTACATAGTAATCTTGCCAATTAGTTGGAGGACTGTAATCGGACGGTAAGTCGGTTTGGATTAATTGTCTCTCTCCCTTCTTGAACACGGGAGTCCATTCACCCATTTCCATTTAGTAGGCCAACTACAGTCTTCAACGCATTGATTACGTATAGACTGTAGAGATGGTGATATGGCGCGTGAGATTTCTTTAAATGTTATAGGTGGCATAACTGAATCCCATCCTGGAGACTCTTTAGTGCTTATATTCGTAAGCTCCCCATTAACATCATGCTCTGTGATTGGCTGAAATTTAAAGTCAATATCGAAATGTTCCTTTCTTATGCCGTTTCAGCTAGTGTGATTTTTGTGATCCTCTTCGCTGAGGTCAAGTACATGATTTCCCCCAGTGGTGGAGGCTACATTGGTGAAGTAGTGAGCAAACTTGTTAGAAATAATTCTATCATCAGTTTCAGCAGGGTTTTCTTCAGTTTCTAAGGTGGTAGTATTACTGCCTAGAGACTTACCAAGGAACGGTCGAAATGTCTTGAGAAATTCCCGTAGGTTATCTGTTTTCTTCGTTCAAAACTCTTTGATTGCTTTCCTGCGCTCCTTTGAGGCTAAATTTCTGTCCTTTTTCTTGAGCTTGTAATTTTCAGCGGTTTTGTTTTTTTTTGCATACAGTTGGGCAGATTTCCTTTTCCTTCTGATGGTATTTTTCCAATCTGAAGCCATGTATGGTACATTTATTTCCCGTACTCTTTTTTCCTCAGTGGAGCATGAGCTTCCACCACATTATAACTTACTTATCCATTCCAATAATCAACTCTATCATCAATATCATTGATCTCCAACCTGCCACGGGGCATTAGTCAATTCCTCTGCCATAGGTTCAAAAGTAATGTTTCTTAAATTTCTTGACATGATGGTTTCTGGCCGGTGGCATATAGTTTTCTCAATTAATATGCCATATATCAGGCAACGATCACTAATTTCTGGATCAAACTTACCTGATTTAATAAAATAATCAGGCCTGTTGGTGAGCATTATATCAATCAGTGTGGACGAAACATTAGTTATCCTTGTGGGACTGTTAATTAAACAGGTAAGATTAAAGCTTCCTTTCAAATCAATGAGTAATTTGCCTTCTCTTTTGTTTGAGTCCATTCGATTGAAATTAAGATCTCCCATGAGATCTCACATGAGGATCGCTGCTTTCTGATGAGGGACTCTTATCTTCACGGTTCAGAATCAAGACACGCAATAGGTGTATAATTTTCGCAGGGTGTTCACCATAGATTGTCGAATATGTCTCATCCTCCAGCAGTAAATAAGAGGGTTTAGTGTTGAATTGAAGAACATCAGCGTATATGTGAACATTTGAAAATTAGTCATTACGATGTCGGGGCCATTAAGTACACGGGCAGCCAAATAGATAATACGTGGGATGTAACAAGCTAAAAACGCAAAGTAAACGTACAGGACACCGACAGCAGTTTTCATGCTCCTTGCCAAATTTCTCATTTCGTTATCTTGTCTGGATCGTGCTTGTTGTTGTTGTCCTTGCTGGACTTGAATTTGTCTCTTGTGATGGCGTGTAATACAATAAATCTTACAATAAATGGCTGTTGTGACCAGGAGGCAAATGGCTCCAACACCTGACGCAATCGTGGTGAGTAAAGCAAAAGGAAAGAGGAACATACTAAAGGATGTAAACGAAAAATAGGTCCATATGAAAATGACCACTCCAACTACTCGCTTGTGAGTCACAATTGTTTGGTATCTGAAAGGGAATTGAATCGCCAGGAATCTTTCCACGCTAATGGCCATGATATTCCAGAACGAAGTCATAGAAAACAAATTTATAAAGACACGGAGGCCCAAGTGGAAGAAGCAGCCTGGTCTGCGTAGTTGGAACCAATTAATAAACAATGAAAGAAAGAATGGCTCCACTATCAAACCAACACCAAGATCAGATACAGCAACACTCACCAGCAATGTCTTCAATGGTTTCGGCAGCGCAGACGTTTTTGTGATTGCATAGATTGTGAAAATGTTTAACATGATAGCAGTGTAGCAAATAAAACAGTTCAAAACGCAGTTTATAATAAATGTTGATTGGAAATTATCCAATTCTGATATTTGAGGAAAAATCCTGAGAATTATGCCGCAATTTGATTCTGCCATGATGATCCAGCGCTAAATTGCTGCTTAGTATGTGTTGGAACAAGGACTAATGCTTTTATCGCTCGAAGTGAAATTTGTCGAAGAGCTCTTTGTCAAGGAGCATGTCATTTACGTCAATCGAAGAGAAAGAGAGATATATTGTGGACACAAGAGGCGATTACTTCGACATACGATGACGTGTTACTGACTTCCTGAAAATAGGAAAAGAAGTTCCTGTGTGGTAATGAGAAAAAGCTTCGACGAGGAAGAGATCAAGGTGGTTTTTGAATTCGCAATCCCTGTGGATAACAAGATTAAAATCAAACAAAAGTATTGAAGAAAGTTGTATTAAAAAGCGCTAGCCATCGACGTATCAGGAATAAATCGATATTATATACAATGGGTCGCAAAACACAACAACTGTTTACCAAGTAACTATTCTCAAGAGAATTGAGGAACTAATCGATTACAAGTACAGCGGAACCTCAACTTAACGAACTTCTATAGAACGAAGTCCTCAATATAACGAACGATACTTTTCAGCACGGCTAAAGTTACAGTAAATTGTATGCCATAGAACCTGTTTATTATGACATTTGACAAGTCAAGCACAAAAGAAAGGGAATTTCCATGTTCTTTTACGAGAATGAAAGGCGTAGTTTAACCATAGACAAAATATGAGGCAATTAGAAAAATGTCTTCATTAGCAATTCTAGTAATGGAGTAAAGAATGACAAAAAATGAGGCAATTTTCATTGGACGAATTTTTGATTGGGCGTCATGATTAGCAATTTTAGTAGTAAAGTAAAGTGGTTTTCTTTTGGTTAAAGTTTCTATTCGGTTAACATTTTAATTATGACATTTGACAAGCCATTTGCATTTGTTACAATTTTGTTTACCAGTTTAGTTTCTGGTGCTGCAGCCACGTACAGATCTGTGCATTGTACTGTAGCTTCATATAGACATCGAGCACAACGTCACACCACAAAAACGCAGTCACGAAAACAATAACAACAACTATTAACGATACTTCGATGTAACGAACATCTTGAGTGTTTTTCCGCAAATTCGTTAAATCAAGGTTTTCGATATAACGAACCCTCGATATAACGAAACAATTCCCCAGTCTCTCGGCACTTCGTTAAATAGAGGCTCCACTGTACTGTGGTTCAAAAATAAATGATCGCTAAAGAGGTGCGAGGGAAACTAACGATATTTAACCTGAGACACAATTGGTCGAGCTGAAGGCGTATCTTTTTTTCAACATTGAATAGGAAATTGCTCTTTTTCATGAACTGTCCATAACAATGGCTTTGTAAACACAAAATGCGTGAAAATAAAAAGCCATCATTTCTCCATGACAGGACGGAGAACGAGTGCTCCCGTTGTCCTATACAAAGCCTTAGAAAAATTTTCTAAGGCTTAGTGTGGGACAACGGGAGGTGCTTACAGTGAATGGAAGTTTGAAATAGTGGGCGCGGAATGGCAATCATTGGTGTTACGGGGAAATCCCGTTAACAAGTTTTCGGGAACAGTCCCTGAAGATGTTTGATTAATTTTAGGATTCACTTCATAAACTGAGGTAAGACCTTGGTGCTCAAAGAAATATTTAACAATTTAATCTTGGTGTTTTAAAAGTTTGATTTTCTCAACAACTGTGCTGGTTTAAAACTAGTCCCTCGTATAGATGGAGAACTGCAACATTCAAGTTAAGAGTATTTTTTTACAATAACATCTCTTTATTATATGGCTTTGGCTTGTCCTTAATATAACGCGCGTTCTGATAGGCTAAGAGCAAGATAAGAGCAGGGCATTATACAGTGGTTACGAGCACGGGCCGATTTTGAATTATGCAAATATGAAAGAGCTCAAAATGTCAGACAAGTACTGCGGCGTTCCTTTCGCTTTTTGAGACTTCGAGCGCATGAGAACGATGAAGGCCGATTAACTTGAGTCACAGCGAGTAGAAACGATTTAATACAAACAGCCAGAGTTTTAAAAAAGCAGCTTTGAGATTGTGATGGAAGGGATAAGCTAAACAGACAACAATACATTCAAGCTCACATCTTATATAAGAAACACAAAAAAATTCGCTTTTGAAAACTGTCATTGACATGATAACATTTCAACGAAACTTTCCCTAAATGCATTTTGCAAATAGGCCACTTTTACCTAATCAGCTGGTAACTTAGGAGGCACAACTGAAGAACTATCACAGTTTGCCTTATCGTATGTAAAGTTCCAAAAGTCGCCAAGTGGAAAAAACCGTCCGTAGATGTGTCATGCATTCTTAGCAGAACACCACAAAAGATCTAGAAGTCTCAACAATTACCAAAATTTTAAATTTTGTCACAGATAGCTTGGAAGTTTTTGTAGATTTACTTGCTATTGACAACCAAGTTCAAAACAAGTTTCTAGGAACATCAGAAGGCACAACTATCAAGCGGTTTCTGTTGGCAGCAGTATTTCTGAGTACTTCATGAAGTTTTATTTGTTCAAAATGCTTGTTTCGTTCGGTCCATTCATAAATCTCCCTGAAGGCGAAGACGTGTTGTCCAAGGCGAAGGCGAAAATTGAATATTCTGTGCAGGGCACTCAGAAGCATTTGCGCTTTCTTCAATAAGGGCCGAAAATATTAGAAGTACGTACAATTTTCTATATTTTGAACCACTTTTCTGACTTTTTTGTATGATAAAAGGAGCACTTACGTTTAGGGACGACCAAACTTCGCGAGATGTTCTCAGACATGCCCTGTAAGGTTTAGTCGCTGAAGTCGTAGGAGTTGTGACTGGACCAACTCTCAGAGTCTTAACAAAATCGCCTTTGCTATGACATCTACAAATGGTAAGACATTTTAGTCTTCTTGGAAAAGGACGAAAAATCGTAGGCCCCGTCTTCTGCATCTTCTCTGCACTGGTTTGCAAGGGAAGCTAAGGAACACACACACACTTATCGCAAAAAGTATGAAAAATAGCTCCCGTTGTTGTGGGCTGGCTTTGATTCTGAAATTAGGGGCATCTGCAATTCATTTCCTTCAAAGAAACTATAAACTACTCAAGGAAGTCTGGTCAGAGTCCCCCGCAAAGTGTTGTAAAGCGCCATGAGCTAGGAGATATGGCGCTTTAGAAATATTCATTATTATTTTTCTTATTTTTATTCTGCCCAAAATCGGAAAGCGTTCGAGTTGGACAGAACACACAATCGAATTTCGACTAAAACCAAACTGAAAAAGAAAACCCAAATGAAAATCGGTTTGCGCTCGAAAAATAACAAGGGACTGAAAAATAAACATCGCTCGTAAATAAAGTACTCTAGTCTTCACGATCCAGAATCACGATATGCGATTGGTGTATAATCTTCACAGGGTGGCCACCATAGTGCGTCGAATGTGTTTCATCCTCCAGCAGTAAACAACAGGATTTAGCGATGAATCAATCAATCGGGGAGAGAAAGATACATTAAAGAAACAAGAGACGATTAAACCAACCCACGAGGGCGTGTTAAACTGCATGAAAAAAACTAGAAGTTCCTCTTAGAGAGAACAAGTTTTGATGAGAAAATGAAGGATGTGGTTTTTGTATTCGCAATCTCTGTAGATAAAAATTATTAAAATAAAAAAATGTATTGAAGTAAGCTATATGAAAAAAAAGCTCAGCATCAACGTATCATGAATAAATCGATATTGTATAGAATGGGTCGCAAAATACAACAGCTGTTTACCAAGTAACTATTCTCAATGAAGTCAATTGGGGAACTAATTTACAACAAGTTCTATGCTACAAACAATAAATGAGGTGCGATGGAAACTAACGATATTCATGCTGAAACAGAATTGGTCGAGAAGGCAAGAACATATTTGTTTTAACGTTAATGAAAAAAAGCTGTTCTTTTTTTCATGAATTGTCCATAACAACGGCTTCGTGAATAGTAAACGAGTGAAGATAAAACGCCATCATTGCTTTGATGGTCTTGAAGATGGCTGGATAAAGCTTTCCTAAAGGTGTTGAAACACTTGGCGCTGTCTTCACGATCGGGGTGGATTTGATCACCGGTGAAAATCACAAATGAAATATCTGACATGTTTGATATCGGCAATCTTAGACACTGATTGCGGCGATCGGCAAAAGTCGCTATCACCAGGCCCACCAAACGATATTCACCGATCGCCGCGATTGGCATTCAAAATAGCAAACTGTGTCTGCGGCTTAATCTCTGATCGGCCATCTTCATAGCGCCAAAAAAATAACAAATTCCACTCGTTGTAGTCGAACGATGCTCCCTCATAGGTTGACCAAAGGATTGAAATTTGAAATAGTGGGCGCAGGATGGCAATCGGGGTGGTTTAAAGTTTCTATTTTCTCAACTACTGTGCGAGTTTGAAACTAGTCCCTCTTATAGATGAGGAACTGCAGTTTAGTTTCTTCACGCACACTTATTATAATGAAATACAAGAGGTTTTAGGCGGACGAAATATTGAACCTCAACTTATCACCTTGTTGAGTTGAAATCTGACAATCTTCGCTGTTTTTGGTCATCCTTGTATTTTTGGTATATATTCGTACCTTTTTTAAAATCTCTCTACCCCGGCCGTTCATGATTGAGACTTTAATCTTTTAAGAGACGATTATCTCTGTGGAACTGACAATGACAAAAAAATATGGCGAGTCATTATAAGAAAAGAGAATTTGACGTCTGATTCCAACTTCTCTTACAGGAAAAAAAACACCCAGGAAACAAGGGTGACTACAGTCAAACCCCAGTCTTCCATATTACGAATCAAAAGCTCACAAACATCACAATACTCTCCGCTTTTTCACAGAAGTCTAGCTATGGATCATGAAAAAATCCCTTTGAAAACTTCTCGGGAACGGTCTCAGTAAATCTTCCAGAGATTCTCTTTGTTGGAGTAAGACTTCAATGGTGCGAGAATTGAGATTAATTAAAATTAGGAGTTTCAAATCTAGGATCTCCTAGTTTTTTATATATCAATCATCATGGTCGTGCCAGAGTATACTGTTTACGGAAAGAGATCTAAGTTTACGGAAAGAGATCGAGGGGCTAACGCTCGAAACGTCAGCTTTTGTAATAGTTACGGTGGCCAATTTACCATTTGAACTTTGTTGATATATACAAATTATTAAGTTAAGTTGTGTTGGATGTTCTTAGCTCTTCGTATCGATACAGAACTAAAGCTCAGTGGATTAAGAGTATTCTGAGAGTAATACTTTTGATACGTTATCTTGAAGTAAGCTTCAGTTATCTCAAAATTAGCTGCATACAGTTTTTTCCTGAAATTTTCTGTAATAAAACACGAACTATTTGCAAACATTTAGATCAGTTATTTTGATTTTTTTCCGTTTTTTCATCTCTCGGGTTTTTTTCGTTACGATATTGAATTTAACAGCCATCGTCGTTTCCTTCTAATCACGATGCAGTCTTCGTTAATTTGAAAAACGGACATGAAGATTTCACGAATAGCTAAGCTGATACAAATGCAGTTATTCAAATAAAAGGAAACTGAATTGTGAGTTGAGTAAAAAAAGGAAAAACAACAGCTGTCCAATTCATACGTCGGGCGTAACAGAATAAGGATACAAACAAGGGATCCGGAGTGTTATCCCTCGGCCTCTTTACTGCACTTTACGTCGGACTTAAAGATATCAGAATATTAAGAGAAATTTCGGAGATTAAAATTTTGGACATTTAAAAGAAATATCTTCGAATTAGTTTGCGCGAAATTTAATATCAAAAGAAAAAAAAAATTAATTCGTTGAGCTGCAGTACCTCATTGGTAAGAGGAACTGTTTTTAAATTAAGAACATCAGTTAGGAGCACATGTAATGAACGCACCGGCAACATTTCAAAACGGTTACACGAACCATACAATTTATTCGTAACCAGTGGTTTCTGAAACAGAGTGATGATAGATTAGACTAAAGCTAACTATAGACGATAAAATGACGACAAAACGGAATGAAACCGGCGAAAAGTAATAAAGGAGATGAGTTATATGGTGGTTGGTTAGGATTAAAAGTAGTAGGTGGTGAAAGAAATAGGTAAGATAGGTGTAACGAGTTGAAAAATTGGGGCTGGACTAAATTGTATGATTGAAAAAAATGATTAGTAGATAAATCGCGCAGCTTCGTTAAGGGACCCACAATCTGTGCGAGATCAGTTCTCAGACATGCCCTCTATGTGCGGTAAAGTCGCTGAAGTTGTAGATGTTGCAGCGTCGTTTGTTTCGGTAGTTGCTGTAGGTCGGTGATTGCTTCGTAGGGAGAAGTCGTCGTTCAGCAGTTGAATTTTGATAAAAAACACGGTCAAGGTAAACTATAGTAAACCATGTGTCAGTTGCATTTCACAACCTTTCAATATCCGCGTCGGCCACAAACCCGTCCACGTCAGTTCCTAACAAACGTCAAAGACAAGGACGAACTGAGGAACCAGAGTTAGTAGAGGGGATTTCACCAGTCCTGTCTACTAACTCTGGAGGCATAGACATGGAGCGTTTTATACAGAGTTAGTAGAGGCGATTTCACCAGTTCCCTCTACTAACTCTGGAGGAACAGACATGGAGCGGTTTATACAGAGTTAGTAGAGAGGACTCTGGTTTATAAGATCAATTGCTTCGACTGGTAAGCCGCCCACATCGGAGGGACTGGTAGAAATCTCACAAGAAGACTGACTGAACACAGGTGATGTCAACAATAACATTATTAAACATCATCGACTTACGAACCACACTTTTGACTGGAACTCTACGCAATGCCTAACCCAAGGCACTAACTATTTTCAACGACTGACTCTAGAAAACTGGTTTACTAACTTAGAACAGACTCTTTTCAACAGGTGTCAACTGCTACCATACAAATGACTTATTTACATCATTAACACTACAAACGAACCCAACAGAGCGACCTCACTTTACCGACGAATCGAAACTGACCAATCACGACCGACTTACGCAACTTGAGTCCTACAGGCAATGACAGCATGGCAAAACTGACCAATCAGTTTACTCGAACCGGTTGCGAACAGGGTTCAAAATAAGTATAAGAGAGGGAAACTCCAAACTGATTTCTGTAAAACCACCGAAGTGAGTGTAACAAAGTTACCACGTCGTCTTCGAAATGTTGGCGTCTATGGTCGATTCAAAAGAGTTTTTGAAGGTACAAGCTATTCGATTGTTTCTAAAAACGCAGCAAGTTTTATGTCCTCAAAGATACTTACTAGAACAGGAGTTTACTTCTCCTTTGACAAGATTGGGTTTCCAAAATCGAACTTTACATTGAATTGAGTTTCACTGAAAAACAGACTTTGTCGGAAACCAGGCGGAGCCTTGAGTCTTACGGCGTCCAAAATCTTACTAGAGCAGGAGTTTACTTCTCCTTTGACAACATTGGTTTTCCAAAATCGAACTTTACATTGAATTGAGTTTCACTGAAAAACAGACTTTGTTGGAAACCAGGCGGAGCCTTGAGTCTTACGGCGTCCAAAATCTTACTAGAGCAGGAGTTTACTTCTCCTTTGACAACATTGGTTTTCCAAAATCGAACTTTACATTGAATTGAGTTTCACTAAAAAACAGACTTTGTTGGAAACCAGGCGGAGCCTTAAGTCTTACGGCGTCCAAAATCTGGCAGAGCCGAAAAATAAGATGGAGCTATATTGAGACCTCGTTGGTAATCCGAAGGAGACTAGAATGGGATGAAGTCCAAACTTGGAAAACGTTTCTGATGTGAATGCAGTCCGCCTAGTTAGCTCATGTTGTATAGCGCCGGTCTGCCGTGCGGAAGGTCGAAGGTACAAGCCCTAGAATGTACTAACACTCAGGGCCTGAAGATAATCGAGGATATTGTGCTGCCTTTGCCATGATATCTGCAAATGTTTAGACTTTCTAGTCTTCTTGGATAAGGACGAAAAACCGTAGGCCCCGTCTATTGCATCTTCTCTGCACATGGTTAGCAAAGAACATTAAAGAACCCACGCACTTATTGCAAAGAGTAGGGAACATAGCTCCCAATGTTGTGGTCTGGCCTTGATTCTGAAATTAGGACCAGCTGCTAAAATCTTCCCTCAAAAAATTGTAAACTACCCGCTAAAGTCTTGCCAAAGTTTCCCACAAAGCGTTGTTAAGAGCCCTAAGCTACAAGATATGGTGCTTTAGAAATATTCATTCCTCTTTTTGTATTAATTATTTGGCCCGAAATCGGAAAGCGTTCCAGTTGGATGGAACTCACAATCAATTTCGGCTAAGACCAAATGGAAAAAGTCCAAATGAAAATCGATTTCCGCTCAAAATATAACGGCGGACTGAAAAATGAACATCGCTCGTAAATGAAGGACTCTAGTCTTCACGGTCCAGAATCATATATAATATATAATTCAATATCATCAGTTCTTACAATACAAGTATTGAAAAACGGCTTGTTTACAAGCATAATAAATAATAGTAGATAATACTTTACAATCAAAGGTATCCTAATAAATTAAAAACGAGGTAATGTACACTATTTATTGTTTTAAAAAGCATAGATGGAATAACGCTCCGTTTGAAGCGCTCGGTACGTACTGCCGGGAGTGTAAAGAGTTGCGGAAAGGAATAGCGAAGTCACGGCGCTGGGGGGGGGGGGGGGAAGGAGGGGCATGAAACGTGGATTAGCAAGACTAGTTAACTTAGAAAAACTTTTGGAGCACAAGGGCTCACGACGCAGAAGAAGACTTATTATACACCAATCATGACACGCGATTGGTATATAATTTTGTTAGGGTGTCCACCATAGCGCGTCGAATGTGTCTCATCCTCCAGCAGTAAATAACAGGATTTAGCGAGGAATTAAAGAACACCAGCGTATATGTGTAGATTTGAAAATTAGTCAAAACGATGTTTGGGCCCATAATTGCACGGGTACTCACGTAGATAAAACGTGGGAAATAACAAACCATGAATGCAAAGTAAACGTATAAAACACCGACAGCAGTTTTCATGTTCCTTGCCAAATTTCTCATCTCACTATTTTGTGTGGATCGTGCCTCTTGTTCTTCTACTTGCAGAATTCGAATTTGCCTTTTGTGACGTTGTGTGATAAAATAAATCCTGCAATAGATTGCTGTAGTGACGAGGAGGCAAATGGCGCCAAAAGCGGACGCTACTATCATGAATTCACCAAGAGGATAGAAGAACATAGGAAACGATGAAAACAAAACAAAAGTCCATATGAAAATTACCACCCCAACGACCCGCTTGTGAGTCACAACTGTTTGGTATCTGAGAGGAAGTTGAATCGCCAGGAATCTTTCCACACTAATGGCCAATACATTGTAGAATGAAGTTATTGAAAACAAACTTATACAGGCACGAAGTCCGACGTGGAAGAAACAGCCTGGATTACGTAACTGTAATCCTTTGATAAACAATGAGAGAAAGAATGGCTCCACTATCAAACCAACACCAAGATCGGATACAGCAACACTCAGTAGCAATGTTTTCAAAGGTTTCGGCATCGCAGATGTCTTTGCGATAGCATGGATTGTGAAAATGTTTAACATAATAGCAGTGTGGCAAATGAAACTGTTCAAAACGCAGTTTACGATAAATGTTGATTGGAAATCCTCCAATTCTGATATTTGTGGGTAAATCCTGAGAGTTATGTTGCAGTCTGAATCTACCATGTCGATCCAGAGCTAAATTACTGCTAAGTAGGTGTTTGGAAAAGGACCACGGCTTTTATCACTCGAAAAAAAAATTTGTCGAAGAGCTTTTTGTCAAGGATCAGGCCATTTGCGTCAATCGGTGGGAAAGTGGTATCATGAACACAAAAGGTGATTGATTCAACCCACCATGGTGTGTTAAACTGCCGAAAGTAATGAAGAAGTTCCTCTGAGGTATGGACGAGAAAGTGAAGTAGTAGGCTTTTGCACTCGCAATCCCTGTGGATAAAAATTATGAAAATAAAAGAAAAAGTATTGAAGTAAGTTATATTAAAAAACGCTCAACTATCAACGTATCATGAATAAATCGATATTGTATACAATGGATCGCAAAACGCAACAGCTGTTGACCAAGTAACTATTCTCAAGTCAATTGAGAAACTAGTCCATTATGAGTACTATGATACAAACAATAGATGACTTGCGAGGGAAACTGATGATATTTATGCTGAGACAGAATTGGTTGAGACGACAAGAATATATTTGTTTTCACATTGATGAAAAAATTGTCCTTTTTTTTAAAGAATTCTCCACAACAACGGAATTTTGAAAACTACTGAAAATAAAACGCCATCATTTCTTTGATGGTCTTGTAGATTGCGGAATAAAGTTTTTCTAAGGGTGGTGATAACACTTAGCACTGTGTTTACGATCGGGGTGGATTTGATCGCCGGTGAATGTCTTAAATTAAAAAATCTGAAATGTTTGATATCGGCAATCTTAAACGCTGATTACGGCGATCGGCAAAAATCACCATTACCCGGACACGACTGACGATATCTACCGTTAACCGCGACTGGCGTTCAAAGTAGCGAAGTGTGTGAACGGTATAAGCTCTGACCGGCTATTTTCATAGCGCTAAAAAACCAAATTCCACCCGTTGTAGTCCAGCGATGCTCCCTCGTATGTTGACCAAAGTATTGAAGTTTAAAATAGTGGGCGCGGAATGGCAATCTTGTCGTTTCAAAGTTTTTATTTTCTCAAATACTGTGCGCGTTTGAATCTAGTCCCTCGTATGGATGCGGAACTACAGCTTAGTTATTCAAATTAAATTTATACGGACGAAAAATTGAATCTCAACTTTTCACCTTGTTGAATTAAAATCTGACAATCCTCGCTGTTTTTTGTCATCCTTGTCTTTTTGGTATATATTCATACCTTTTTCAAAATTTCTCTATCCCAGCCATTTCATGATCGAGACAAAAATATAACAGAGCCTTTTAAGCAGATAAAATATGGCGTTTTAATCCAACTTCGCTTCCAAAGAAATACCCTTGGAAATAAGGCTAACTAAAGTAGGATCACAGGCTTCCAGATAGCGAAGCAAGAGCTTAGAAACATAACAATTCTCTCCGCCTTTTAACAGTAAATTGACTATGCATCATAAGGCAACGGTCTCATGAAATCTTCCTGAGATTTTCTTTGTTAAGGTAATACCTCGATGCTGAGAGAACTTAAATTGATTAAAGCCAGAAGTTCCAAATTTATGATCTCCCTAATTTACTCAATATTTTTTTTAATACATCAGCCGTCATGGTCGTGCTAATATACTGTTCACGAAAAGAGCTCCAACTTAAGTTACATTGACTGTTCTTAGTTCCTCGTATCGATACCGAACTACAGCTCAGCGAGTCAAGAGTACTCTTACGGTAATACGTCTTGCACCTTAATTCGAAATAAACCTCACTTATCTCGGAAATGACCGGTACAATCCTGAGATTTTCTTTCGTGCAATACGAACTGTATGCAAGAATTTGGATCAGTTTTTTTTTTTTTACTCAAAGTCGATGTAACTTTGGCAGAGGCCGAAAAGATGTTTCCCTTTTTCCCAATCTCAGGTTTTTGGTTATTACGATAGCAGTGAAATTTACAGCCATTTTCTCTTCCTTCTAATCTTTCATTTCTAATAACGATGCCATCTTCATTAATTTGAAAAACGGACATGAAGATTTGACGGACAGTTAAGCTGATATAAGGGAAATTATTCAAGTCAAAGCAGACCGAATTGTAAGTAAATGAAGAGAAAGAACAACAGCTGTCAAATTCATACACTGTACGTCGGGCGTAACAGAAAACTGATACAAACAAGGGAGACATGTTTCTCGGCTTCTTCACTGCACTTGCCGTCCACTTACATCGACTTAAAGTCAGAAAACTTAGAGAAATTCGAAGATTAAAGTTTCCGACATTAAAAGATCTACCTTCCAATTAGTTTGCACGAAATGTAACTTTAAAAATTACTCTTAATTCGTTGAGCTGCAGCACCTCATTGGTAAGAGGGACTGTTTTCAAATTGAGCACCACAGCGGAGACCATATGTAACGAACGCATGCACCAGCAATATTTCAAAACGGTTACGCGAATCATACAATTTATACGTAACCGACGATTTCTGAAACAGAATTATGATAAATTATACTAAACAACAACAAACATATGAAACATATGTGTGAACTGCGGTTATGAGACGTATATGAGAACGATCCTTCGCAGTAAAGCACTATTTGAGCAATAGTGAAAATCAGACCTGAAAAAAATTTCAGGCCTGTACGGGATTCGAACCACTGACCTCTGCGATACTAGTGCAGCGCTCTACCAATTGAGCTAACAAGCCAACTGGGAGCAGGCCATCAAATTAATTCGATATAAACCCGTAGATGATAAATCAAACATGAGCAATAGTGAAAATCAGACCTGAAAAAAATTTCAGGCCTGTACGGGATTCGAACCACTGACCTCTGCGATACTAGTGCAGCGCTCTACCAATTGAGCTAACAAGCCAACTGGGAGCAGGCCATCAAATTAATTCGATATAAACCCGTAGATTTATCATCTACGGGTTTATATCGAATTAATTTGATGGCCTGCTCCCAGTTGGCTTGTTAGCTCAATTGGTAGAGCGCTGCACTAGTATCGCAGAGGTCAGTGGTTCGAATCCCGTACAGGCCTGAAATTTTTTTCAGGTCTGATTTTCACTATTGCTCAAATAGTGCTTTACTGCGAAGGATCGTTCTCATATACGAATTATACTAAAGCTAACTACAGATGATAAAACGACTAAAAAGGGAACAAAACCGTCGAAATGATAACCAAAAAAACATTCCTGTCGGTTTTAATATCAAAACCGACATGAGATGCGGCATAAAATCATACGGCGACAAACTGCATAAAATCAATGACATTTTTCGCGCGAAAACTCAAAATATAAGTAACAACGCAAGGGGACTGAAGCCCAGTATTCAGATGGACCACTGGCCCTAGAAATTTGTTTTTACAGCATACTTGAAGTTCATTTAATCAAAAGAAAATATAGCTCATTCAGTACAACTTAATTTAGGGCTCTTTTCGTAAGCATCATAATAGTTAAATCAATAATGAACTAAGAGCTATCATAATTTTTAAACAGCCAGATTTCATTGATTGAGATTTTCTTTGGGAGGTTTTATATGAACTCATTTTCAAAACCGTTGTGGATTGTTTCATGAAAAAACCACTTCGTTCTCTTCTTAGTCGAAATATAGTCCGTATAGCTCGAACGAGCTTCTTGTTTGGAGTGAAGCAATTTAACACATCGTTAGGGGTGACATTAATTAATCGCCTCTCGTGTTGTTCACAATATATCTCTCTCACCTCAATTGATACAGCTCACCACCTCCTTGCATTAACAATAGCCTTTCGAGCGATATTTATACTGAATCTTGTCCCAACGCTTACAAAGCAGTTCAGCGCTGGTTCATCATGGCCGAATCAAACTCTGAAGTATTGCTCAAGAGTTACCCGAAAGTCTCCGGGTTCAAAAATCTCCATTCAACTTTTATAATAGACTGCCTCTTAAACAGTTTTATCCGCTACACAGTTACCATGTCAAAACGTTTTCACAGTCTATACAATTTGCTTCATTTTTTATCAAATGGTTACAGTCTCATAATTCAGACTGCATCTTCTACTTGGGATTCGTGCTCGTTATCGGGTTGCTTTTCATCGCTTCGTTCTTCAATGTCATTGCCATTAGTGTGGAAAAAATCTCGGCAATTCAACTTCATTTGAAATACGAAGCAATTGTGACACACAATCGGTTCGTTGGAATCGGTTCACAATCGGTTCACTTTCATACAGAAATTTACGGTATTTTGAACCTCTACTTTGTTCCTCTTTCCTTATGCTGTTCTTTCAACAATCGTGTCATTTATTGGAACCATCTGCCTCCTCGTCATTTCAGCAATTAATTGCAAGATTGATTTTAGTATGCGACGCCTCAAAGTCAAATTCGAGTACAGCAAGTACAAGCACCAGGGGCAGAACCTAGACGACAACACAGTGCGATGAAAATTTTAGCAAGGATCATGAAAAATTTTATGCGTGTTTTGTACAGGTACTTCGCGTTTTTAGTTCGTTATTTTCCTCCTTTTATCCTTTTGGCTTCCCGGGCAATTACCGGCCCCAATATTACTATCACTATTATAACTGTTATAACAATATTGTTTTTCACTTTACATAAAAACGCTGATGTTCTTTAATTTATCACTTAACCCTTGTATTTACTGCTGGGGGATGAGTCATTCGACACACTATGATCGATTCACTCCAAAAATTATACGAAAATCGTAAGTTATGATTCTGGACTGTGAAAACTAGAGTCCATCACCTGAGAGCAATATTCAATTTGACTTTGTCCGCTCGTCAATTACATGAATTTTAAGGTGAAGATTGATTTTGGAAAACCAACGTTGTCAAAGTAGAATTATGATCTTGTTTTAGAATCCATACTTCATCAGGAAGTATCTATGGAGTTTTGAGATTCAAGACTGTAACCTATCCGATTTTTGAAATTTGTCTTCAAATTTAGAATTTAGAATTTAATTCATTCGCCACGGGAATGGTAGGAGAAAGGGACACGACTTTCGTCCCAATTGACACCTAACCCGTTTGTACCCACCAACCCACCCCAGGGGAGGACATCCGTCACACAGTAATCTCGTGCATGGGAAATTAACGTCTCCTACCCCCAACCCTGCAGGAGACATTTATTCGTCCCTATCCGAGAAGACTAGAATATCTAACCATTTCTAGGTAGCAAATTCTTCTCAATTATTTTAAGACCTTGAGTGTTGGTCCCGCCGGGGCTCGAGCCCTCGACCTCCCGCACAACAGTCCAGCGCTCTATCCATTGGGCTAACTGGGCTAAATGTGCTAACAATTTGACTGCAGACGCCACCAGTTTAAGCGCAACGCGCGCAATGACCTAAATACGTATGATGCACGATCTCGCAGTAGAGAGCGCTTTTCATGCAATAGCGAAAATCAGACCTGAAAAAAACCAGGCCTGTACGGGATTCGAACCACTGACCTCTGCGATACTAGTGCAGCGCTCTACCAATTGAGCTAACAAGCCAACTGGGAGCAGGCCGTTAAGTTGATTCGTAATAAACCCGTGATGATAAATCAGATACGATGATAATATATGAAGTTCATATATTTTGAACTGCGGTTATAGATACGTATGACGCACGATCCTCGAAGTAGAGAGCGCATCGTATCTGATTTATCATCACGGGTTTATTACTGTTCAACTTAACGGCCTGCTCCCGGTTTTAGCTCAGTTGGTAGAGCGCTGCACTAGTATCGCAGAGGTCAGTGGTTCGAATCCCGTACTTACCTGAATTTTTTTTTTTTTCAGGTCTGATTTTTCGCTATTGCATAAATAGCGCTCTCTACTGCGAGGATGGTGCATCGTACGTATCTATAACCGCAGTTCAAAATATATGAACTTCACATATTCATCGTATATTACCTAAATAATTAAACAAGTTTGATTTTGCAGAAGTTTCAGTCAATCTCAGCAAGCTAATTCTGAAGCGGAAGATGATGGGTTAAACTTCCTGAAAACCAAAGAAGAAGTTCTTCCGAGATATGGAAAATATATTTCACATAAAAAGAGGATTAGCCAAAAGTATTAAAATTAGTCCATAAAAAAACCCGCAAAATCATCAACGCACCATAAATGAATAAAGTTTTTACAAAATGTTATTCAAATTGTTATTTTTGTGTCGTATTTCACGTCGAGAAAACTCCGACGAATTTTATGGAGCCATTTCCAAGATAAACGGACCTCAAATCTAATTAACGTCCAAAATCGTAAAAAGATAATTTAACTCGCTAAGCTGCTCCTCGTTGATACAAGGAACTACTTTCAAATTGAGCTCAATAGTTAAGAGCATGATGAAAATTTTGCTTCCTAAAAGCAAATATGATTAATATGATAATATAACTTGATCTACGGCTCATCTCGTAACAGTTATTCGATGCGGTTGATAAATAAACGATATCCTAATATTGAATAATGATTTTTGAACAGCTAGATTACGATTTTTTAATTTTTTGTCAACCGTAACGTGGCTGGGAATAATCAAGGGTCCGGATAATCGAGAATATGAATATTAATGAGGAACAAAAACTGGTAAAATTAAGAAAGCGATACTTAAACGTAAATCAAACATTTAAAAATCGTTTTTAATAAATTTTTTTCTTGCGGATTTCAGATATCTGCTACTAATTAACGCCATATTCAGTTGAAAAATCGGTTCCCTTTTCTCCTTTTTTTAATCGCAAAATTATAGACTGATTATCTTTTATCGAAAGAACGGATCGCGTACGTTTCGAGGACATGATGATAGCGAATAAATATTCGTGACGTTGTATAACCGAACGAGCCAATAGAGGGTGAAATCTCACTTAGCAACAAAGTAGCTTTAAGCCAATCAGGCCTCATTCGAATGTTTATTTCTTTAGTTACGAAGCGGGCGAGCGCCGCTTTTATTAAAGCGAAACAAACTCGCCTTAGCCTTACTTCAACGCTGAAGTTTCAAAAAGAATATGGTTACGGATCTTGACCAAGACTAATAACGATTCAGGACAAAATTGGGACCAGAGAAAAAGTACGGACAATCGAGAAGTCCTGATAGTCGGGGTCCGGACAATTGAGGCTCGACTGCGCTACCATCAGTTTTGATAAATATGGGGCGTCGTTGCGCGCGCTGCGATCTCCGCTATAAAAATAGAGACTGCCATGCCAAGCTCACTGTTTCAAACCTCAGTTCTCTATTCAATGCATGGGTTCGACCGCAAAGGGAAAAATTGGTTTTTAAGCATTCCGAATATAGCGGGTCAGAGCTTAGGAAACTGTATCCAGCAACCCTAAACGGTGTCCTAGAGTACAAACAAGTACAAACATACAGACATACTTTATTGGTCCCATAGGGCTTTGAACAATATAGCTACATTGCACATTTATAATATACATACATACAATAATATACATACATGCAATAAAAGCAATATTTAATGTCAAATAAGTAATCAATTTCTCTCTAAAAGGGTTGGAATTCCAAAATGTGACAGTTCTCGAGGGAGCAGTCTAAAGCATTAGAGGGTTGTTTGTCATTTGATTCGTAACAAGTGACCTAAGAGTGAAAACCAAAAGCAGGTTTATACTATGCATCGGCAATTTACTGTTTGTTCAGTTTTTGTTTTGTTTTTTGATTCTTAAAGCAACGGATTTATCTAGCAATTTGTGCGGTATAACGGGTGCAAAAGCATAGAATCCCTAATCAAAGGGTTCCCGAATCTCCACAAAACTAGTGAATTACTAAGAAGAAAGGTGGTGTGCGTGTGGGAAGTGTTGTAGGCGTAAAAATAAATAAATCAATCAATCAAATGCATAGCTTGTTGAGTCGAGGACTTACGTTTAGGGACCAACACACTGCAAAGTGACCAATCAGTTTATACGAACCGGTTGCGAACAGGGTTCAAAATACGTTTAAGTAAAGGAAACTCCAAATTTCTGTAAAACCACTTAGGCCAGTGTAACAAATATTGGCTCTGTGGTCGAATTGTACGCCCATTTCAAAACAGTTTTCCAAGGTATAAGTTATTCAGTTGAATCTAAAAGGGCAGTAAGTATTATTTCTTCAAAGATACTCACTAGAGCAAGAGTTTACTTCTACTTTGACAACATTGGCTTTCCAAAATCGAACTTTACATTGAATTGAGTTTCACTGATAAATGGACAATGTTGGAAACCAGGCGGAGCCTTAAGTCTGACGGCGTCCAAAATCTGACAGAGCCAAAAAGTAAGACGGAGCTATATTGAGACCTTGTTGGTTATCCGAAGGAGGCTAGAATGGGATGAAGTCCAAATTTGGAATACGTTTCCGAATAGAATACAGCCTGCCTGATTAGCTCATGTTGTAGAGCGCCGGTCTGCCGTGAGGGAGGTCGAGGTGGACCAACACCCAGGGTCTTGAAATAATCGACGAGATTGTGCTACATTTGCTAGGATATCTGCAAATGGTTAGACATTCTAGTCTTTTTGGATAAGGTCGAAAAACGGTAGGGCCCGTCTTCTGCATCTTCTCTGCACATGGTTAGCAAGGGACGTTAAAAAAACCCCGCACTTATTGCAAAGAGAAAGGAACATAGCTACCGGTGTTGTGGTCTGGCTTTGATTCTGAAATTAGGGGCATCTGCAAAACGTTTCCTCCAAAAAAACTGTAAATTGCTCGATGAAGTCTGGCCAAAGTCCCTCGCAAAGTATTGTTAAGCGCCATGAGCTATGAGATATGGCGCTTTGGAAATATTCATTATTCTTATCTTTATACTTGTTCAGTTCGAAATCGGAAAGCGTTCGAGATGGACGGAGCCTACAATCGAATTTCGGCTGAGACCAAATGGCAAAAGACCAAATGATAATCGGTTTGCGCTCAAAATATAACGGCTGACTGAAAAGTAAATATCGCTCGCAAATAATGGACTCTAGTCTTCACAGTCCAGAATCATGACACATGATTGGTGAATAATTTTCTCATGGTGTCCACCATAGTGTGTCGAATGTGTCTCATCCGGCAGCAGTAAATAACAGGATTTAGAGATGAATTAAAGAACATCAGCGTATATGTGTAGATTTGAAAATTAGTCATAACGATGTTTGGGCCCATATTTGCACGGCTAGCCATGTAGATAAAGCGCGGGAAATAACAAACCAAAAATGCAAAGTAAACGTATAAAACACTGACAGCAGTTTTCATGCTGCTTGCCAAATTTCTCCTGTCACTATTTTGTGAGGATCGTGCCTCTTGTTCTTGTACTTGCAAGACTTGAATTTGTCTTTTGTGGCATCGTGTGATGAAATAAATCCTGCAATAGATTGCTGTACTGACGAGGAGGGAAATGGCGGCGAGAGCTGACGATAATATCAAGAGTTTACTCAGAGGAAAGAGGAAGATCGTAAACGATGAAAACGAAGTGTAAGTCCATATGAAAATTACTACCCCAACGACCCGCTTGTGAGTCACGATTGTTTGGTATCTGAGATGAAGTTGAATCGCCAGGAATCTTTCCACACTAATGGCCATGACATTGTAGAATGAAGTTACTGAAAAGAAACCTATAAAGACACGGAGTCCCATGTGGAAGAAACAGTCTGGAGTACGTCGCTGTAACCCTTTGATAAACAAAGAGAGAAAGAATGGCTCCACTATCAAACCAACACCAAGATCGGATACAGCAACACTCAGTAGCAATGTTCTCAAAGGTTTCGGCAACGCAGATGTTTTTGCGATTGCATAGATTGTGAAAATATTCAACATGATTGCAGTATAGCAAATGAAACTGTTCAAAACGCAGTTTACGATAAATGTTGATTGGAAATCATCCGATTCTGATATTTGTGGGTAAATCCTGAGAGTTATGTCGCAGTTTGATTCTGCCATGACGAACCGGAGCTAAATTGCTGCTAAGTAGGTATTTGGACAAGGACCACGGCTTTTATCACTCGATGGGGAAATTTGTCGAAGAGCTTTTTGTCAAGGAGCAGGCCATTTGTGCCAACCAGAGAGAGAAAGATACATTATAGACACAAGAGGCGATTGTTTAACCCACGATGGCGTGTTAAACTGCCGAAAATGATGATGAAGAAGTTCCTCTGTGGTATGGACGAGAAAGCGAACGAGGTGGTTTTTGTATTCGCAATCCCTGTGGATAAAATTTATTAAAATGGAAAAAAAGTGTTGAAATGAGTTATATTAATTAATGCTCAATATCACTTTATCGTGAATAAATCGATATTGTATACAATGGGTCGCAAAATACAACAGCTGTTGACCAAGTAAAGATTCTAAAGTCAATTAAGGAACTAGTCGGAACTGGTCTTGATGAAGGCTGAATAAGATTTACCTAAAGGTGGTGAAACACTTGGCATTGTATTCACGATCGGGGTGGTTTTGATCACCGATGAAAATCGTAAATTAAAAATCTGAAATGTTTGATATCGGTAATCTTAAACGCTTATTGCGGCGATCGGCAAAAATCGCCATCACCCGGGCACACCTAACGATATTCACCGTTCGCCGCGATTGGCGTTCAAATAGCAAAGTGTGTCAACGACTTGTATTAAGCCCTGACCGGCTATATTCAAAGCGCTAAAAAACCAAATTTCACCCGTTGTAGTCCAACTATGCTCCCTCATATGTTGACCAAAGGATTGAAATTTGAAATAGTGAGCGCGGAATGGCAATCTTGTCGTTTTAAATACTGTGCGCACTACAGCTTAGTTATTCAAATCAATTTTTTTTCTAATAAAATTTCTTTCTTCACGCACACTTATTATATGGAAATACAAGAGGTTTTACACGGACGAAAAATTGAACCTTAAATTTTCTCCTTGTTGAATTGAATATGTGACAATCTTCGCTGTTTTTAGTTATCCTCGTCTTTTCGGTATTTTTGTACCTTTTTAGTACTTCTCTACCTCGGCCATTTCATGATCGAGACTTAATTCTTTTAATAGACGATCATTTCTTTGGAATTGGCAATGACATAAAAAATATGACGAGGCCTTTTAAGCAAATAAAATGCGGCGTTTGAGTCCAACTTCGCTTCCAAAAAAAAAAAAAACCCAGGAAACAAAGCTGACTAGATGTTGAAGCACAGCTTCCACATTGCGAGCAAAGAGTTCAGAAACATGAAAATTCTCTCCGCCTTTCCACGGTAAATTGACTTTGTATCATGAAGCAACGGTCTCAGAAAATCCTCCAGAGATTTTCTTTGTCAAGGTAAGATCTCGATGCTGAGAGAATTAAATTGATTAAAGGTAGAAGTTTCAAATTTATGATCTCCCTAATTTACTAATTTTTTTTTTAATATATCAGTCGTCATGGCCGCACCGATATCCTGTTTACGAAAAGAGCTCTAAATTAAATTAAACTGAATGTCCTTAGTTCCTGGTATCGATACAGAACTACAGCTGAGCGAATCAAGAGTGTTCTTACAGTAATACTTCTTACAACTTAATTCGAAGTAAGCTTCACTTGTCTCGGAATTGGCTGCATAGAATTTTTTCCTGAAATTTTCTGTAGTGAAATACAACTGAGCTATTGCAGACATTTGGATCAGTTATTCTGATATTAAGTTGATGTATGTTGGGCAAAGAGGCCGAAAAGGTTTTTAATTCCCTTTTTTCCTACTCAATTTTTTGTTTGTTACACCTGTTATCAGTGAAATTTGTCTCTTCCTTCTAATTTTTTATTTCTAATAACGATGCCATCTTCGTTAATTTGAAAAACGGACACAAAGATTTGACGAATAGTCAAGCTGATATAAGTGCAGTTATTCAAATCAAAGCAAACTTGTAATTTATAATAATATAATAGCTTGAATTGTAAGTTGAATGAAAGGAAATAACAACAGCATTCAAATTCATACACTGAACGTCGGGCGTAACAGAAAACTGATACAAACAAGAGAGACATGTTTCTCGGCTTCTTCACTGCACTTGCCGTCCACTTACATCGACTTAAAGTCAGAAAATTTAGGGAAATTCAAAGATTAAAGTTTTCGAGATTACAAGATCAACCTTCAAATAAGTTTCCACGAAATGTAATATTAAAAAATACTCTTAATTCGTTGAGCTGCAGCACCTCATTGGTAAGAGGGACAGTTTTCAAATTGAGCACAACAGTTGAGACCATTTGTAACGAACGCATCAGCAACATTTCAAAACGTTTACGCGAACCATACAATTTATACGTAACCAGCGGTTTCTCAAACAGAATTATGATAAATTACACCAAAGATAACTACAGACGATAAAACGACAAAAAAAAAAACAAACAAATAAATAAAAAAAAACCGAACAGAACCGGCGAAAAACGAAAAACATACCTGTCGGTTCAGTGGATATCAAAAGGGACACGAGATGCGGCATAAAAATCATACGAGGACAAACTACATAACATCAATGACATTTTTCGTGCTAAAAATAAAAATATAAGTACCAACACGAGGGGACTGAAGCCCAGTGTGCGGATGGACGACTGGCCCTTAAATTTGTTGTTACAGCATATTTAAAATTCTTCTAGCGAAAAGCAAATATAGCTGATTCAGTACAACCTAGGTTAGAGCTCTTTTAGTAAACAGTATAATAGTACGCCTGATAATTCAATGATGAACTAAGAGCCATCGTAATTCTTAAACAGCTAGATTTGATCCATTGAGATTCTCTATGGGAGGTTTTTCATCGACTCATTATCTATACCTTTGTGGATTGTTTCATGGAAAAACCACCTCGTTCTCTTGTTCGTCGAAATATAATCAGTATAGCCCGGAGGAGCTTCTTCTTCGATTACAGGGAATTTAACACAACATCGTGGGGCGACATTACCAGCAATTACCAGCCCCAATAATGTTATAACTACTTTTTCACCTTACATACAAACGCTGATGTTCTTCAAATCATCACTTATCCCTTTTATTTACTGCTGGGGGATGAGATATTCGACGCACTATAGTGGACACACTCTAAAAACTACACGAAAATCGTAAGTTCTGATTCTTGACCTTGAAAACTAGAGTCCTTCCCCTGAGAGCAATGTTCAATTTGACGTTGTCCGCTCATCGATGATATTAAATTCGAGGTGAAGTTCGATTTTGGAAAACCAACGTTGTCAAAGTAGAATTACGGTCCTGTTTTAAAAACCATACTTCATCAGGATGTATCTATGGAATTTTGAGATTCAAAAAAGAAACCTTCCAGTTTTTGAAATTTGTTTTCAAATGTGCTAACAATTTTACTCCAGACGCCACCGGTTTAAGTGCAATGCAGTAACCTAGATAATTAAACGCATTAGATTTTGCAGAGCTTTCAACCCAATCTCAGCATGCTAATTCTGTACCGAAAGATGTTGGGTTAAACTTCCTGAAAACCAAAGAAGTTCCGTTGAGGTATAGGTAATATATTTCGACGAAAAAGAGAATTAACCTAATCGCAAAATTATAGACTGTTTATCTTTTATCGAAAGGGCGGATCACTTACGCTTCGAGGACATGATGATAGCGAATAAACATTCGTGACGCCGTGTAGCCGAACGAGCCGATAGAGCGTGAAATCTCACTTAGCAACAAAGCAGCTTTAAGCCCATCAAACCTCATTCAAATGTTTTTGCTTAGTTACGAAGCGTGCGAGCGCTACTTTTTGAAAGCAAAAGAAACTTGCCCTAGCTTTACTTCAACGCTGAAATTTTAAAAAGAATATGACTGCAGATCTTGATCAAGATTAATAAATATTCATTAAAAAATTTGGACCAAAGAAAAAGTACGGATAATCGAGAAATCCAGATAGTAGAGGTCCGGATAATCGAGGTTCGACTTTACTACCATTTTTGATAAATATGGGGCGTCGTTGCGCGCGCCGCGATCTCCGCTATGAAAATAGCGATTGCCATGCCAAGCTCACTGTTTCAAACTACAATTCTCTATTCTATGCATGGGTTCGACCGCAAAAGGAAAACTGTGGTTTTGAGCGTTTCGAATATAGCCGGTCATAGCTTAGGAAAGCTGTATCCAGCTACTTCAAACGATTTCCTAGAATAGAAACAAGTACAAACATACAGGCATACCTTATTGGTCCCATAGGGCTTTTAACAAACTGCATTGTACATTTATAATATACATACATACAATAAATTTAAACTTAATGTCAAATAAGAAACTAATTTCTCTCTGAAAAGGTTGGAATTTCAAAATGTGACAGTTCTTTATGGAGGGGTCTGAAGCAAGTGACCTAATAGTGAAAACCAAAAGCGCGTTCACACTCTACATCGGTAATTTACCATTTGTTCTTTTGTTTTGTTTCTTGGTTCTTAAAGCAAAGGACTTATCTAGCAACATTTGTGGTATAACAGTTGCAAAAGCAGAGAATCCCTAATCAAAGGGTTCCCGAATCTCCACAAAAGTAGTGAATTACTAAGAAGAAAAGAGGTGTGCGCATGGGAAGTGTTGTAAGCGTGAATAAAAATAAATAAAGGAAATAAAATAAGTAAGTTATTAAGTCAAGCACTCTCGTTTAGGGACCAACAAACTGCAAAGCGGCCACGTCAACTACAACACAGAACAAAAACTAATGATAGTAATAAGGAATTGAAACAGTCATAAGTGCAGAATAAGAATGAGGAAGATGAAATATTCGCTGGTTAGTATTCAAAGTATTAAGTGGTGAAAGAAATAGCTAAGGTAGGTGTAAGGAGCTGAAAAATTGGGGCTGGACTAAATTGTATGGTTGATAAAAATGATTAGTAGATGAATCATGCACTTGCGTTAAGGGACCAAGAAACTGCGTGAGATGTTCTCAGACATGACTTTAAGTGCGGTAAAGTCGTCGCTGAAGTCGTAGGAGCTGCGGTGTCGTTTGTTTCGGTAGTTGCTGTAGGTCGTGGGGATTGCTTCGTCGAAGGAAGTCGTCATTGTAGTTGATTTTTGGCAGAAATCTCACAACAAGACTAATTGAACACAGGCGGGCGACGAAAAAAGATGATGTCAACAATCACATTATTTATATGTGCACGATCCTTCGCAGTAAAGCACTATTTGAGCAATAGTGAAAATCAGACCTGAAAAAAATTTCAGGCCTGTACGGGATTCGAACCACTGACCTCTGCGATACTAGTGCAGCGCTCTACCAATTGAGCTAACAAGCCAACTGGGAGCAGGCCATCAAATTAATTCGACATAAACCCGTAGATGATAAATCAAACAATAACAAACATACGAAACATATGTATGAACTGCGGTTATGAAACGTATATGTGCACGATCCTTCGCAGTAAAGCACTATTTGAGCAATAGTGAAAATCAGACCTGAAATTTCTTTTTTTTTTTTTTTTTTTTTCAGGTCTGATTTTCACTATTGCTCAAATAGTGCTTTACTGCGAAGGATCGTGCACATATACGTTTCATAACCGCAGTTCATACATATGTTTCATATGTTTGTTGTTGTTTAATCACATTATTGAACATCATCGACTTACAAACCACACTTTTGACTGAGACTCTGCGCAATGCCTGACCTACTGCATTAACTACTTTCAACGACTGCCTCTGGAAAGCTGGTTTACAACAGAATCCTCTCAACGGGTGTCAACTGCTACCTGTATCATGCAAAGGAGTTATTCACGCCATTCACCTTACCGCAGAAACGAACCAATCAGAGCGACTTAACTTTACCGACGAATCGAAACCGACCAATCACTGCCGGCTTACGTTACCTGAGTCTTACAGTCAATAACAGCACGGCAAAAATGACCAATCAGTTTATACGAACCGACTGCGTACAGTGTTCAAAGATTGAACCCAGAAAAAAATAAGCTTAAGTAAGCACATTTGGAGACAGTTTTCGAACGTACAAGTTATAAGTTTAAATCCAAAAACGCTGTAAGAAGTATGTCTTCAGAGACATACACTCTCAGAGTCGGAGTTTAATTCTCCTTTGAAATATTGGCTTTCCAAAATCGAACTTTACTCGAATCGAGTTTCCTTGATTAGTGAACAGCGTTGAACATCAGGAGGAGTCTAAAGTCAAACGACAACCAAAATCTGAGCCAGAAAATAAGATGGAGCCAGATTGAGACCTCGTCCGATATCCGAAAGAGGCTAGAGTCGAATCAAGTCCAAATTTGAAAAAAAAAAAAAAATACCTTTCCGAATAGAATGCAGCCCACAATCGAATTCCGTCTAAATTCAATTGGAAAAAATCCAATGAATATCAATTTGCACTCAAAATAAGACGGCAGATTGCAAATTAAACATGGCTCTCTGATGAAAGACTCTAGTCTCCACGTCCCAGAATCATAACACACGATTGGAATATCTTTTTTAACATTACAGCGTGTCGAATGTGTCTCGTCCTCCAGCAGTAAATAACAGGGTTAAGTGATGAATTGAAAAACATCAGCGCATAGGTGTAGCTTAGAAAACTAGTCATGACGATGTTGGGGCCGGTAATTGCCAGGGCAGCCATAACGATAAAGCGTGGGAAATACCAAACTAAAAAGGCAAAGTAAACATGTAAAATTCCTACAACAGTTTTCATGATATCCTTGCAAAATTCTCATCTCGCCTGTTTGTCTGGATCGTGGCTCTTATTCTTGTATTTACTGGACTCGAATTTGTCTTTTGTGACGTTGTGTAGTACAAAAAATCTTACAATCAGCGGATAACTGTAGTGACGAGGAAGGAAATGGTTCCAATAGATGACACTACCGTAGAGAGTACAGCAAAAGGAAAGAAAAAATAGATAAACGAAGTTCACGAACTGAAAGTCTATATCGAAATGACCACCCCAACAACCTGCTTGTGAGTAAAACTTTTCTGGTATCTGAGATGAAGTAACCCGTCATGGCCGCGTCAATATGTTTACGAAATGAGCTCTAAATTAAATTGTATTGTATTGAATATTTTTGGCTCCTCGTATCGAGCGGAACTGCAGCTCAGCAAATCAAAAAAAGTACTTCTTACGCGCAATTTCGAAGTAAGGTTCACTATCTCGAAAATGGCGACGCAGAATTTTTTCCTGAAGTTTTCTTTCGTGAAATACGAACTATATGCAATCATTTTAATCAGTTTTTTGACATTACGTTGATGAAAATTTGGCGATGAGGCCGAGAACGTTTTTTCCCCTTTTCCTTATCTCAGGTTTTTGTTTGTTGCGATATTGAAGTTCACAGCTATTTGTCTTTTCCTTTTAATCTCTCATTTCTATTTACGATACCGTCTTCGTCCATTTGAAAAGTGGAGATGATGAAAGTTAAGCTGCCCAGTGCAATTATTAAAATAAAAGCAAAAGGAATCGTCGGTAGAACGAAAAGAAAAAAACAACAGCTTTCAAATTCGGGCGTAACAGGAAACTGATACAAACGAAGGAGTGATAATTCTCGACTTCTTCGCTGCACTTGACGTCGACTTACATGGACTCCGTGTCAGAAAATTATGAGAAATTTCGTAGAAATTCTATACTTCCATTTTCGAGATAGAGAAGCTTCTTTTAGAGTTTCAGGCAATTTGATATAAAATCGTGGGTCGACATTGTTCAGTGCCTCTCAAGCATGTCTACCTCGATTGTCACAAATCCCCGCCTTTAGGCATTGACAATAACCTCTGTCAGATTTTGTCGTTCGAGTGATGATTCTACTTAATCTTTGTAACAATACTTACTAAGCAGTAGTTCAGCGCTGAATCATTATGGTTGGGTCAATATGTGAGGTAATGCCCAAGATCTTCCTAAAAGTCTCCGAGTTTGAAAATCTCAATTTGACTTTTTGTTGTTAACTGCCTTTTGAACAATGTTATCTGCTACACAGCTAAATAAATAATAAATAAATTTTAATTAGTTGTATAGCCCTATTTACATGTACAGATCAATAGTGCTTTACACTGAATAAAATTAAAAACCTTATATATCTAAATAAAAATTTACAATAGTAATGGTAGCTAAAAATACATAAGAATAAATTATTTTAATGTAATATATCTAAGTTAATGATTACAAAAAGCTTCATTAAACAGAAATGTTTTAATAGCTTTTTTAAATTTATCCAAACACTTAATCATTTTAATTTCATGAGGAAGTCTGTTCCATAAGTATGGTGCTGCTGCCTGAAAAGATCGATCACCAAATGTCTTCAGCATCTTACCCTTAGGGGGCTCTAAGTAAAGACCGTCATTAGATCGAAGACAATAAGAAGATTTTGATTTAATAGATATGAGGCTGTTAATATATGACGGAAGTAAATTATGAAGCGCTTTGAAAGTAAGTAGAAGAATTTTAAATTTAATGCGAGCCTGGATTGGAAGCCAGTGTAACTCATATAGAATAGGAGTAATATGCGAGTACCTTCCAGCGTTCAATAGCAATCTTGCGGCTGCATTCTGTACACGTTGTACTTTAGCTATCAGTTCCTTTGAGGCACCATACAAAAGACTGTTACAATAATCTAATCTATTCGTTATAAACGCATGAACTAAAGTATGGAGACTGTCTTCGTGTAAATATTTCTTAATGCTTCTAATGTTATGAAGATAAAAGAATGCAGATTTGCAAATATTTGTAATATGCTTAGACATGCTTAGGTTAGCATCCAACCAACAGCCTAGATTTTTTACCTCGGAGCTATTATTAATTACCGAGTTGCCAACGGAGATACTGATTGGCTGTAGTTTAGATAATTGTTGTTTTGAGCCTATTAAAATCAGTTCAGTCTTGCTATCATTAATTAACAGTCTATCATGAATCATCCACTTCCTGATCTTTCCAATACAGTTCTCCATTGCTTGCAAGGCTTGGTCTTGAGATGTAGTATTAGGTTTAAAACTCAGATATAACTGGGTGTCATCAGTATAACAATGAGCACAAGGGAGCTCGTGTTCAATGATCTTAAAGAGCTTAGATGCGTATATAATAAATAGAATCGGTCCAAGACACGACCCTTGAGGAACACCGCAGCCTAAATCGAATGGGTTAGATATCGATCCCTCGATGTCAACTTTTTGCATCCTGTTATGGAGATATGACTCAAACCAGCTCAGGGCAGAATCAGCAATACCTAATTCTTCGTGGAGACGTTTGATCAGTATATCATGATTAACAGTGTCGAAGGCGGCACTAAGATCCAACATGACAAGAAGAGTGACCTCTTGTGAATTCATCTTCATTAAGATATCGTTAACAACCCGAAGAAGCGCTGTTTCGGTACTATGTCCTTTTCTGTAAGATGATTGCATTTCTGGATAAACAGAATTGTCTATCATGTGTAAATGAAGTTGATTATACACCGCCTTTTCGGTGAGCTTCGATATGTATGGCAAATTACTAACAGGTCTGTAGTTACTAAGAAGTGGATCAAGACCAGCTTTTTTGAGCAACGGCTTAACAAGTGCACATTTCCAGACATCAGCAAACACACCATCCACGAGGGATAGATTTATCATTTTTGTGATCACGGGAAGCAGGACATCAATGCAGCTAAAAACCAATGAGGTAGGCATCGGATCAAAAGAACAGCTTTTCTTTGCGCTACCTTCGATAAGTTTCCGTACTTCGAGTTCAGAAAGTGCTGTAAATTTACTAAATTTGGGGGTTGGTGACAATGTACAGTTTAAAAGCGGGTCAGTGGAAAGATCTTGAGCCATAACGTCGAGTCTTGTACCAATATCAGTGATTTTTTGAACAAAGTACGAGCCCATCCTATCAGCTAATTCAAGCTTATCATCGCAAGGTGGTAGCACAGTGTTCTTTTTCCTTTGATTCAAAAGAGTATTCGCAGCTGCAAAGAGCTTTTTTTGGTTTGAACTGTTATCACTAATGAAGTCATGATAGTATTGGCTTCGAGCTTCGTTCATTAATCGATTTGTCGTATTCTTGATCTTTTTGTATGACAACATATCGTCGTGTTTGCCAGAGCGTCGCCATTTTCTTTCTGCTTTCCGTTTTTCACGGCGGGCATTTTTTATATCTTCATTGAACCAAGGAACCAGAGGTCGAGATCGTATAACTTTGGATCGAAGTGGAGCATGTCTCTCGAGCACTTGGGACAAGGTATCGTTATAGCATTCAACGAGATCGTTAAGCGAATCTGGACTGTAATTACAAAGCTCAGAGGTAGACAGATCTTGTTTAAAATCCTCAATCTTGATTGCCTTCAGTTTTCTATATGATATTTGCTCATTTTTGGGAGATGGTTTACTTAAGGCAAGATCGCAAAGAACAGTAAAATGGTCTGAAAACAAGTAGTCAGTCATAGGTTTGGCTGTAAGAAATGAATCCGAGCAACGAGTAATCATTAAGTCTAAGGTGTGCCCAGATATATGTGTAGATTTATCCACGTGCTGTTGAAGGCCCATAGACGATAGTAAATCTTGAAAACGAGAAGCATCAGAGTCAGTATGTACGTCGACATGAATATTGAAATCACCCGTTATCAGCAACGGCTCAGGAGACATGATGATCGACTCGAGGTATCATGTTAAACGTTGTCACAATCTATGCGATTGCAAAAACGTCTGCCTTGCCGAAACCTTTGAAACATCGCTACTGAGTGTTTTTGTTTGGATTTATTGCATTTTGGGGCTGAAGCAATCCATTTGTAAGGGCCAAATTGGACCATGTGAAGGGTGAATTTGAAAAATACTGAGGCCACTTTGGAATTTAAGGGGGGCTAAAACAGCCCCAAAAATTCAGTCCTCTCACAAATGGCACCTTTAAAAATAGCCAATATTTCAGCTCCAGTGCAAGTGAAGTTCAGAAGTAGAGGGCTGTTTCCTCGGCACACTGATTCCCCCCCCCCCCTCCCTTACAGTCAAATAATGAATATACACTGCATACTTTATCTTTCAAATACTAATCTATTTAATTCTAGTTATTGTTAATGTTAAAACCTTTTACAGACCATGATTTTAAAGTTATGAAGAATATCAATTATGGTATAAATGGACAAACATGATTTGAAAGAATAGGACAATAAATATACACATTTGTAACTTAAATGCAACCATTTTCTAAAATATATCCCTTCACTAAATCACTAAATCAGTATACTTCATAAAATTGCAATCATTGCTAGAGATTACACACAAGAGACACTTGTAAGTAAAGCATCCCTTTTCAATGACTCAACAAATGCGGTGTGAGGAAGCTTATAATCAAGACTGACTGAATTTTTTGAAGTACAGAAAATTATCAAATTAACGCGACAGCAATAAGTGGTCCTGCTCCTGCACAAGAATATAGATTTCGTTTGATTTTTGCATCTGAGAAACAAAGAGTTTTAGAGCCGCATTGAGTATTCTTTCAGTGTATGTGAAAATACATCCCATTTTACATTATCATTAAAACGTTATCTTTCATTATGTACTACCTCAGGCATTTTCCAAGTCATCGAAAAAGGAGGAAACAGTAACAAGAGTCTGCCCGCGTCCAATTTCAAGCAATGCCTGTTCTAAAAAAGAAAAAATTGCCTTTGACTGATTGTAGGAGACATTATCAATATAAAATGAGTCAAGTAACCTAATGACAACATTAATAATTCCTTCTTGTGGGAGCTGTCATAAATATCTCCAACAATAACAATTCAGGGCGACCCTCAAAATGCACTCGCCAAGACCAGTTTTCACTCGTTCAAAAGTTCCCCCCCCCCCCCCCCCCACCACACCATCCCCGCGTCTTTCCATATTCCTTCGACTGATCACAGGTAGCTTTCGGGGCCTTTCCTTCTTTTTCTCTTCGACTACTTTGGAGACTCCAGAAATATATTTCCACATTTTTCATTCTGTACGCGATCAGTTTACGGGAGAACACGCAATAATCAGAAAGCTGGGAAAGTACGGCAAACGATTCGCTTGCAACGTCGTCAAGCACTTGGCAGACCGAGGATTCTTCCAAACGTGCGAGTGATCGAGAATTTGCACTCGCCCGACACTTTTCACACTCGCATTGGCGAGCGGGCGAGCGCTAATGTCCGACACTGCAATTGGTGACTGGATGTAATCTATGACTACGAATCAACATCAGCCTCTCTCTGCAACAAAAAAAAAATGTTACAGCCATATTAAAAACAAGCCAAAGTGCAAAGGAGCATCAAAATTACTGGCTAGTCTGCCATGTTCAGTTGGTCATTTTCCCCTCATTTAATTTTACTCAAAAGTTTAAATACGTATGTAGGATGTTTTTCTAAAACTACAAGCCAAAAAATTAAAATGGAAGTAGGAATTTAGCTCAATGCTTATAATTTGTTTCTCTTCAAGCCTTGGAAAAATACTACACGACTCCCCATCAGGAAAAAGAAAGAATCAACTATTCCATATGCAGCATTTACCTTGTGATTTGACTACAGCAGGATTAAAAATAAAAATTCTGCTAAATCACAAAAACGGAAAAATAGAAGGAAATTGAATACAACCTCAAAGTACTTGGAGCTTAGTATCTGGACTTCATAAGCAAATGGGCTCAGTAATTTTACCTTTCTGCAGTATTTTTGCTCCAGAGTAGCAGTGTTTATAAACTCCTACCTCCAAATGGTTAGAACTTCATCTTGAAGTCCCCTTTACTTTCCACTCTACTGGTGCAGAACTTTGTTATGAGCAGCAGGGATGTCAAATATTTTAATTTCTGAAATTTAAGTACATAAGAATTTATTCTTTTGTGAAAATGGGAGACATAAATTAACTCCTACATAACAGAATGTTGTCTAATCTAGCAGTCTGGATAAACTCTCCTTGAAGCCAGGGCTTATAAAAGTTGTAAAGTCGAAGGTGAGTTCCAATCAGGTGTCTGGGACAGCAGCAGGATGTTTTACACAAATTAAGATAAAATAGTTATTTGTAAATGATTGAAAACCTCATTTATTACATTCCCTGTTGCATCCCTCTTCACTAAGGGCAGCTTCCATTCTATCCATTACCTCATTGACCACCTTACCTTTGCATATTTAGGATATGTTGCAGCCAGATAAGGTATTTTTCCCGTAATTTGGTTGGGATGTTTTATCAGTGAATATTCTACACAGCTCAGCTTTTAACTACATTGAAAGGTAAGGCAGAAAACATAACATGTAGGTCGTCTTACTTTTCCAACAAACGCACTCTAGAGATATTCATAACCACATGTGTGCTGATAATCTAAAGAGAGAAATGCTATTCTTAAGGACTGTCCATGCCCTTAATAAGAAACACAAGATAGTGTAAATTATTGGTAAGGAACTTATCTTTTGTACACACAAAATCCCTCTTCCCCTTTAAGAAAAGAATGAGTTCGACTGGGAAGCATATCACTTAAAAGTATTGCACTGCAATCTCTGACAGGCACCCTAGTATCAGCCAAAAGTTGGCGATAAAAAAAACAAACAAACAAACAAACCTGTAACTGGTTTACATTTATGCCAGAAACAAGCAATTTACAACCAATACTTACATACATGAAATTGTTACTGCCGTTACGCGTGATGTCACGCACTCATTAGCTAGATCCGAGAGGCATTGCGAGTTATAAAAAGAAAGCATGTGCTCGATCGAAGTGGGAATCGTTTCAACGCCTGTTTACCGTCATCGTTTATATTATAAGGACACAAACTTTTCGAAACAGCGTTCGTTCAAGATGGTAAAGTTCATTTTATAATTACAATTACGCGTGTCCAAGTTTGTGTTGTCGAACCGTTTTATGCGTGCACAGAGATATTTTAGATGGTACCAATTTAGGGGCAGTTATTATTTCAAAGCGGTGAAGGGGGGATGTTTTGTCCATGAAATCCTTGTGAGCTTTGTGCTTTCGGGGGTTTTTCCTGACATCATAGCGATTTTCATCAGAAAAGGCTTTAAAGTTGCCAGAGTCTCACCTGCAGGTGAGTCTGGCTGCTTTGCACAACTCAGACTGAAATCTTTCTTGGTGCCTCAGTTTGGCCTTTGAGGGACCAGCTTCAGCAGGATCAACTGGACGCTTGGGTTTTTAGATTTTTTTGCATCCTGTAAAGGGATCAGCACATTGCATAAATTAATACATGATTGTTTTGCATGTTTGTTAGTAAACTTAACTCACTTAATGATATTACTTTCAATGTGTAGAGTTCACATCGTCTTAAGTTTTTCAGTTGGCACCTTGTGTTTTTCCTTTGCGGTAAAATAGGAAATAAGGAATTGATAATGTACTCTTTACCATCCAGCCACCTAACCCTAAAGAACTTACTTTAACAATGGCCAGCTCTATCGCCTCGTCCATGATACAAAAATCCTTGGGCGATTTTCCCTTGTCATTGGATGTCGATGTTAGTTCTAAATTTTCATCATCGCTGCCGTTTTGTGAATCGTCAATCGACGTCTTATAAAACGGATTGCCCGTACGTAGAACTTGATTCTGCGCACTGAAATAGAAAGAGCAAAAAATTCAGCTTAAGTAGAGACAAACTAATACATGGACATAAAAATATCAATGAATTTTTTTCCAGGAAAAGTTTAAGAATTCGGAGGGAGGAATCCTAAAATCAGTGAGTCTTGATAGAAGTAAAGTTCGTCTTGTGCAAATCTAGAGTCCGCTTCGAATTGTAACCGTCTCTATCTCTCGGCGCCAAAATAAGAACACATGACCTTAGTTGTGAGACCGCTGAGACTCAGGGGGAAGCACGTCATATTCCTAGGTAGGAAAATTATTCATCTTACCGAGGGAGAACTCGCGCCTAGTCAAGCGGTTCAGCGTTCATCGAGATCGATTTCTTGAATTTTAGTCCCTCTTTTATTAAGGGAAAATAGTGCCTGAGTTCTTCTACATCTTAGGCAATACCAAGGAGATATTCACCGTCGAAACCGTCCTTTTCTGCAAGATAAGATACGAATAAAGATCAATGGAAGAGTCAAGTTTGTGTACATAAATTTGCAATAGGAAATGTGTTATTATGCAAATTTCTTTCGCTTACCTATCCTCTCTCAAGTGTCGGGAGAAAATCCATGCAACTGGAGCCAAGAAACAACCTCCTCAGTACTGTAGTTCATTACTGAGTCCGACGCGCGAGGTCTCGCAAGGTTCGTTCGACTATTGAGATACTAAGGAGGAGCTGCTTAGAAGTACTAGCGAACAAAGGACGAATTTTGGAGGGAAATCGCATTTAAAAAAAAAATTTAAAGATTAAAAATTTCACAGTATAAAGTTGAGTAAACCAATCGATAGTTGATTGCGGTTTCGTTCGAGTTAAAGACCTACTTCTATCAGTATACCCGTTAACATTCCCGAATCCCTTCGTCCTTGTGGCGTTTAAGTTATGATGGGACTTCCAAGTAACATGTGCAATGCTGTCCTTAACAATTTTAATGGGCTAGTTATCAGTCATTTGAAGCGGATGCATAGAGAAGATCCTAATTTCTTTGTTACATGTAGCATCAATAGATGTGAAAGTTGTGTATATTTTTTATTTTGTAATTTTAGTTGACACGACCCCAAAAGCATCTGGTTTTAAATATTTATCAAGTTAAATAAAGTGATTGTTATCATTATTGTTATCGTTATTATTATTATTATTATCATCATCATTATTATTATTATCATTATTATTATTATAATCATTATTGTTATTATTTACTGAGTGTATACTGCCTCATTATAACCCCTTATATTCGACATTTCAAACGCAATTTGCCAAATAGATCACCACAAGTAACTTCTGTGGGCTAGAAGATATTATATAATACCAAAAAAACGTCCAGCTAAGAGCTTTTTTCTAAGTATGTTTAATTATTTGTATAATTAACCTTACACTTTGTGTAAGGAAAGTATAATTTTCTGTACAAACATGGATAATAAAGAGAAATATCCTGAACCGTATACAGTCCTTATTCAACAAAATCATTATACATCAGTATATCGCTCTGTATACACGATGTATAATGCTTCATTGCACCTCCTTATATTCGACATTTCATGCAGTGTATGTTCCTCTTTTCTTATGTTGTATTCTCGGCAATTGTGTCATCTATTAGAACCATTTGCCTCCTCGTCACTTCAGCAATTTATTGCAAGATTAATATTATGACACGTTGCCACAAAAGGCAAATTAAAGTCCAGCAAGTACAAGAGCCAGGGGCACAACCCAGACGACAACATAGCGAAATGAGAAATTTGGCGAGCATCATGAAAACTGCTATCAGTGTTGTTTACATATACTTTGCATTTTTATTATGTTTTTTTCCCTCGCTTTATCATTTCAGCTGCCGGGGCAATTACCGGCTCCGATGTTATTATAATTACTTTTTCAATTTACACACAAACGCTGATGTTTTTCAATTCATCACTAAATCCTATTATTTACTTCAGGAGGATGAGACTGACACATTCGACACACTATCATAGATACATTACGAAAATTGTACAGCAATCATGAATTATGATTGTTGATTGTGAAAACTAGAATCCGTGACCTAAGCACGATATTCATTTTGCAATCCACTGTTTTGTTCCAAGCACACTCGAGTTTTCATTTGGCATTTTCTGGCATTTTTTATTTGATGTTTATTGAAACTACATTTAGCCGTGTTTATAGATTTGGACGTTCAATTTGGACCAATAAAACTCCATCTGATTTAGCTTCCTTCGCAAGGTTTCAATCTGGCTCCGTATTATTTTTCGATTCTGTTAGATTTTGCACGCCGTATGATTTAAGACTTCGTCTGACTTTCGACGTTTTCCGTTCATCAATGATATTTGATTCGAGAAGAAGTTCCATTGCGGAAAACTAATGTTGTCAAAGGAAAATTTTGGTCCTGTTTTAAAACCATGCTTTATCATGAAGAATCCACTAGGCTTTGGTATTCAAAACAGTAACCTATCCGGTTTTTGAAAATTGTCCTCCAATGTGCTTTCAGTTTGAATGTGGTCGCCACCTCTAACTGCGCTGTAAACCTTATTAAACACGCATGTTTTTTGCACAACTTTCCATTTTTTTTTAATCGCACTTTTATTTTTCTGAACTCAATCTTTGAAAGCTGTTCTGAAGCGGAAGATGAAGGGTTAAACTGCCAGAAAACCAGAGAAGAAGCTCCTCTGATTAATGGGAAATATGTTTCGATCGCGCGACGATAAAGGAGAAAGAGGCAGCTTTTTGCGTAATCTCTATGGATAAAAATGATTAACCAAAAATATTGAAAAATTTCGGTAAGAAAAACTGCGCAACCATCCACTCATCAGGAATAAATATAATTTTCAGAAAGCCTTATCCAAATTGTTGCATTTATATAGTACTTCACGACGAGAAAATTCGAAGAAATTCTAGAGAACCATTTTAGGAATAAAAGAACCTCCCCTAGAATTAGCGAATAAGAAATGCTTTCGAAAAAATACTCTAAATACAATAGCTTAACCGCTCCTTATCGCTACAAGGAACGTGTCATCGACCTGAGTGCAATATTTGAGAGCATGTTAAAAAATGTTGTACGAAAAGAAAACATAAATAATCCATATCCCTCGTAAACAAAATAATGGCGTGGTTAATAATAAAAAAAATTGTTAATTTTTTCCAGCAGTAAGGCCTCCCTTCTTTTAAGAAGATCCTGAAATTGTGAAGAAAACTCTCTAGGAGGATTCTGAGACCGTCCCAACCAACTTTTTCAACTTTCTTAATGGGCAGCCGCTGCGCGCGGACTGCGAACTCCGCTATTAGCATGACGAGTGTCATGTCACGCCCATGCTTTGTTCAGTGCTTGTATCCGATCGCAAAGGTTGTAAGTCGGATTGTGAGGGCTCCGAGTACAGATTTTCAAAGCTGTATCTAACCACTTTAAACAGTGTCCTACGAGTATCGGGAATTTAGGGGCAGAATAACCGGGATAAAAATTGCGAAAACTAACAACTTGAAAATATCGGAAAACAAATACCAACTGACAAATTTTATTCGCACCAAAAAGGCTTTTTAAGGATAAAGTTACACTGTGCGCTCGGGATATACAAACATACAAATAGATGTTAAAATTAATGTCAAAAAAGAAGTTAATTCTTTCTAAAAAGGTTGAAATTAGTTCCTTTAAAGCAGCGTTTGAAGTCTTCCAATGTCTCTTTCCACTTGAGTGACAACTGTTACGTGCACGAATGACCAACAAATGTCCGCTAACAAAGCATATATGAAAATAGACTCCCGAGTACGATATAAGGCACGCAACAAAAATGTAACAACAAGCAGTTACCCATTTTAACTATTATTTAATTAGTTTTACTTTGTCTAATTTACTTAGGTTAAAGATTAAGTTAAGCAGTTCATAAAGCAGGCTTACAATCCTTCATGCCGTGTAAGTGTTCGTCGTCTTGATCAACTTCCAATTCCAACATACGCCGACTGAAGACCACAGCGGTTGGCTTTCTTGATTTATCGCATTCTTTCCTTGTACACAAACTCTTCCGGAAGACTCCATAGCAAACTCTGTATTCTCTATCTTCTTCCTCTCTCGGCTATCGTCTTTTTCATCTCTTTCTTCTCTCCGGATATCGCAAGGTCAAAAGGTCATAACCTCGACATATCATAGCTTCCAAAAGTTCAGTCAGGAAGCCACGAGGGTAAGCCCTCGGGGAAAAATCTCTTTTGTACTTCTCACAAGCCAGCTTTTATACATTTACTTTAGTTATCTAGAATGTTCTATCACTATTTATAGCGTATTACAAGTTGTACTAATTTTGGAAACTGCTGAGTCACATGAAAGAAGTTTCTGGAATATTACAGATTATAGATAATTCTAGAAAAGCTTGGGATTGCGTGACAGATTCAGTAAAAATAATTCGATCCTCGTAACACAACTCTATGGAATTCCAAAGTTTGACAGTTCTAAAATAAAATGTTCTTTGTGTTCTGCATGTGGTGGTTCTGTACGGGGGAGTCTAGGCGATCCTTATCGTTTGGGTAGCGATAAGTGACTTAGGTGCGAATTTTTAAAAGCGCGTAAAAGTCATGTATCGTTCATTAATTTGATGGCCTGCTCCCAGTTGGCTTGTTAGCTCAATTGGTAGAGCGCTGCACTAGTATCGCAGAGGTCAGTGGTTCGAATCCCGTACAGGCCTGAAATTTTTTTCAGGTCTGATTTTCACTATTGCTCAAATAGTGCTTTACTGCGAAGGATCGTTCTCATATACGTCTCATAACCGCAGTTCACACATATGTTTCATATGTTTGTTGTTGTTTGATTTATCATCTACGGGTTTATATAGAATTAATTTGATGGCCTGCTCCCAGTTGGCTTGTTAGCTCAATTGGTAGAGCGCTGCACTAGTATCGCAGAGGTCAGTGGTTCGAATCCCGTACAGGCCTGAAATTTTTTTCAGGTCTGATTTTCACTATTGCTCAAATAGTGCTTTACTGCGAAGGATCGTTCTCATATACGTCTCATAACCGCAGTTCACACATATGTTTCATATGTTTGTTGTTGTTTGAAAGGAGAGGGTTATGATTTTAATATCATGAATCGTACAAAGAAAGAGTTTGCAGGCGATAACAAACAAGAAAGTAAAGGCTTTATTCAAAGAGAGTTACACTTGACAGTGGTAAAAACATTGATGAACCTAGGACCCTCGTTACGCCACTGAAATAAGGCCTAAAAAATCTGTATTATAAAATTCAAAAGTTATTTACACCACAAGGTCAGTCAAATTTAAACATTCAATGGTAAATAAACTAAAAATATGTTTTCCTTTATTAAAAATGTCATAATGTAACCTATCTTCTTTCAAATCGCAAGAAAGGTTTCCGCGGTCATTCAAAAAAAAATCATATAAACTAGGCTTAAAACTAACAGCTGTTACTTTTTTCCTTATGCGTGACTCTGTTGTGTTCCATTCCGCAATTGTCCTAACCGTAAAAGTTCGTTCTCCCTAAGTTGTCACATGAACGTTAAGTTGGCGATGATCGAGGATGGTATTTTGGACCATCATGACCTCCATTTGGTAGCTCATTCTAAGCGTCTCTCTAAAACGGTTCTTATATCATACAAAGTGAACCGGCATCAGAAACAAAACTGACCAAAATTATTGTCTGAATCGATTGATGATGCCCCGCAGTATGTCAATGAGAGTAACACGAATGGGTCCCATCTTCCAGCAGTATATGACAGGGTTCAAAGATGAATTAAGGAAAATCAGAGTAATTCCGTACTGCCAAGCTTTGTATGAAGAAATCGAAGTTGAGGGGTGAGCCAGGAGTAAAATACAAAGAATATAAGAGGGCAAATAACAAATCAGTAACACAATAGATACGTAAAATGTTCCAAGAGCTGACTTTCTAAGCCTCGAAAAGTTAGATATGTCGCTATTTTGAACTCCCCGTTGTACCTCTTGGATTTGAAGGTTTTGAATATGATTTTTGTGTCGCTTTAAGACTATATAAATCCTCCAGCATACAACTGGTATTATAATAAGGCAGACAGTCATACTCACAAACCATATTACCACTGGAATGATAAGCAATTGAACCCAAAAGACAACTGAAGAAAGAATTGCACTGAAAAGCCATATTGATGTCACCGCTACAATGACGCGCTTGTGAGTAACAAGCTCTTGATATCTGAGATGAAGATGAACGGCTAAGAACCTGTCCACACTTATAGCAAAAACATTAAAGAGCGAAGATAAACAAGAAAAAGTCTTAATGCCGAGCAATCCCTTGTAACAAATGCATTCGATTTGTTTTTGTTGTAACCAGCGGACCAGGTTATGAATGTGGAGCGGCTGGGCCAACAAACCAACGCCAACATCTGAGACAGCCAAACTCAGTAACAATGTTCTCAAAGGCTTAGGCAAAGACGCGGTTTTTGTTATCACATGGATGGTGACGATGTTTAAAATGATGGTTGCATAAGACAGAAAGCTGTTGATGACACAATTAGTAAGAACTGTCGAACGAAGGTCTTCAAAATGCGTACGGCTCGGAAAAAAAAAGTTTTTGAGCTGGTTGCAAATTGTCTCTGCCATGAGAGATGAGCGTCAAAACTACCGTGGTTCTAAAAACGATGCAATTAAAATTATAAAGTTGTCAATCACGAGAATATAAGACAATTGATGCCATCTGCACGAATTCATTCAAAATTTCTTCAACTCTGGCCTTTGAGGGTTTTAAAAAAGCTTCGAGTATTGCTTTCACTCGGCGTTAGCTTGAACTAAAACAAATTATCTGTTTAATTCTACAAGATGTTTCGTTTAAAGATGGATTTAAAATCTAAAAAATGTTATATGAAGGAACGCTTTCATTAACATATTGCTCATTTATCAAAATGAGTAAGAGAAACATTATATTCCGTTAACTGAAAGAGTGCTTGACATGTTCTTCTCTATTATTAGGTTGGTCTGAATAAACTGAATAAACATCCTCAGAGACCGAGCATTTTATGGCTGTGGGGGAAAGAGGGAGTTTGGGGGAATACATGATCTATCTGTGGCGGATCTCGCAGGTGTTCGGGATGTTCCGGCAAACTCCTTAAAATGAGATAGCTAAGGTAAAACAGATGCTAGGTTGTATAGATGATAAAATGATTTCGAGTAAAGTTTGGTGTAAATAAGCATGATCGTATTTTTCAAATACAACAAAATTGTTAGTCGATTTTTAGTCTTTAAATAATAACAAACATGGAAAAATTACGCGCGCTGTCAAAATTCTGTCTGCCTTTAGTTTCTGTGACGCCTTTCTCACGCAAATTATTGAAAATAGTTAATAACATGATTTCTCGTGCATTTTGCGTAAATAAGCGCTTAACAGTTTTTCAAAGACTACAAAATGCACTTGTCTTACGATTTCGTGCAACTCTGTTGCTCTTTGAAAAATTTACTCGCACAAATAAAACCAAATTTCACGAGGAATATTGTTTTTACCAAAAGAAATACAACCGTTTTCGGCCAATCAGAAGTGTATAATATCGAATCCAGTTCAGTTCACGAACAGCACTTAGCCCAGAAAAAGTCGAGAACTTGCTTACTAATATCGTGGTTTATACCATGCATGGTATTTGGTCAAAAATAATCCTGCAACACGAAAGGAATACAGGAAAATTTTATTTATTGTTCATGTTAATAGCAGATGTAAATTGAAAACGAGAGCTTGTTTTTTTGTTTGTTTTTTTTTTTTTTGTACCATCAGTACATGTAAATGAAAAGTTAAATATGGAATTATGTGTATGCCTATAGAAGACTTTTAGCTTGGTAGAGTCAGTAAGTAAAGAGGTAATGAAAAAAGAAACGGTAAATGACGGGACTATAGGTTTATTTTGTCCAGAAGTAAAGAGAAGTTTGCAAATGAGGGCTTTCAAATGCAGCTAGGGATTGACTTAATTTCATTTTACATCGCAAAGTGCTTGGTAAAGAATTTCACGCCATCTGTCAGCTATTCAGATGCAACTTGATAGCCTTCGATAATGCTAAAAATAGGACGAAATTAGTTGTTGAAGCCTTTACCACTGAGGAACATGGTTGTGAACGTGGAACCCCATTTAATGCTGTACTCAGAGAATATTGACGAAACGTTTTAAACTTCCTTTGTTTGAGAGCATTTATTGTTATTAGAGATTAAAAGGACTCCAGTCTACAAAAAGCGACTTCATCGCTGACCTGTAGTTCCGCATAAATACGAGGAACTAGGAACATTCAATATAACTTAATTTATATTTAATTTTTGTGAGGCGTGAGTAGTCCAGTGGTCAGTGCGCTGGACTCTAGGTCAGATGGCCCGGGTTCAAGTCCTGGCTGGGGCTTGACGTTGTGTCCTTAAGCAAGACGCTTCACTCACATTGCTTCGTCTTCTCGGATAGGACGTAAAGCCGGAGGTCCCGTCTCCTGCACCTATCAATTAGTTAATTTCGGCAAGGGACGTTAAAGAACCCACATCACGAGATTACTGTGATGTGGTCTGGCCTGTTTACTGGGAAGGGGGGGAGGGGGCATCTGTAAAAATTTCTCCTTTATTAATTGTAAACTGCGGCCGGCAGTCTGGAAAAGTCCTCCGCACAGTGTTGTAAAGCGCATTAGAGCATTTACATGGAAATGCGCTATAGAAATTGATCTATATATATTACTATATATATCTATATATATATTTATAGCTCTTTGGCATACAAAGCTTTGCTTTCATGTCCAAATTGAGCACTCTAACTAGGATGAGTCATTGCTCTGCAATTGCGCATGCTCGCTAGTGTACTCTAGTTTGAGCACTCTGGCATGGCTTAGACGATACCACAAAGGTTGGATCGTTTGGGGTGACCATATTGGTTCTCCTCCATCCTAGCATTAGCACTGCACTGACTCGACTTTTGCTTGTTGGTAAGTGTTCGCTCCTTTCCCTAGTGGTTGGGAGTTTGTTTTGGTTTGTTTTTGAGGTTTCTGAGGATTTTTGTTGGATAAGTGAGTACCTGCCGGGAGGGAAAACTTGCAACTTTCTTCCTCCTTGGCAGTGTTTTTTCTTTGGTTCTGTTTGGTCGCCCATCCCTTTTTTGGGATTTCTCGGTCGATCCGAACTTGCTTTTCTTTTTGCTTTTTCTCTGTTTCGGTCACCCATCCCTTTGGGTTGGGTCCGAACTTCAGCATGGTCGTGTCCTTTAATAGGACTATCGACGTTGATTGTCAGGGGCTCCCTGAGGAGGTACTTTTTTCGCAAGCGGTTGGTCTGTTGCTGGGTTTTTTCGACCGAGAGTCTGATCATCGGGTGGCTGCGGTGCAGGCATGCCCTGGCCGTGTTGCCAGAGTCACTTTTGCAGAGAACGGGGATGTTGCTAAGTTATTTTTTGAGGAGTTAGGTGTCATCAAGTTGGGTGATGTAGAGTGTAGGGTGGTCAAACCTCCTCCTCCTCCACCCCAGCTTACTACTGTTGTAGTTTCTTGGTTCCCCTTTGAGGGATCAAACGACGCCATCAGCACAGCTTTGTCTGCATATGGTACGGTCAAATCTGTTCGCAATCAGGTTTGGCCCGGAAGGCCTTCAGTGTCCACCGGGTCACGCATCGTCCAAATGGTCATTAGGAATGTCATTCCACCGTTTATCCCTATCCGCGGTGTTCGTTGTAAAACTTGGTATAGGGGGCAACCCCTCCAGTGTGGGACTTGCCGGAAAGTTGGCCACAAGTCAGCTGATTGTCCTCTCAAAGGAAAATGCTTCCGGTGTCATCAAGATGGGCACTTGGCTCGGAATTGTAAGGTGACCGTGGCTGCGCCAGCTGAGGCTGACGCCCCTGTTACAGAGAACGGTGTGGCTGTTCCTCCGGTGAAGAGCACTCCCGCCGAAGAAGAGACCCCCGACACTGCTATTGAAGACTCTGAAGATGAAGTTGGTTCACCTCCAGACTCTGATGCAAGCGAAGACCGGTTCGCCTCTTGTGAAACGACTGGAAATGAGAATATTATATCAGCAACCGAGGGTTTTGCTAACCCTGCTGACTCTGACATGGCTGGTGAAAGTGGTCCCTGGACCACTGTTTCCCGGAAACGCCCCGCTTCCTCTGTTCCCGTTTCAGTTAAGAGGACTCAACAGGCCCCATCTAAAAGTCCTGTGGTTTCACCCATGAGTGATATCCGCAATGGCCCTGATGTTTTTCTTGAAGTTCCGGAATTGGCAGCCTGTTCTGCAGACCACCGTGCAATCCTGTGGGAGATTGCGGTTGATTATCGTAAACCGCCTGATCAGCGAAAACGTTTTTGCCGTTGGACGTCAGATCCCCGCTTTATTGGTTTGAAAGATGAGGACTTTAAGACTGCTATAAAATTTTTCAACAAAAAGTTCCCAAAGTAATTAATTAAGGTCATAAAAAGAAAAACAAAAGAAAATAATTAGTTAAGTAATGAGCGGGTGTGTTTAATTTTTGGGTGTGAGTGTGTTAATTTTTAAGTGAGGTGGGGTTCGATTCCCCAGCGAGTTTGGCGTCTGGTGGCCCTCGTTTCTGGTGGTCCCCTTCCCTAAGGCATTGCACGTAAGCCAATGGGTTGGGATTAGACATGTAGGTCGGCGGGATTGCACCTCCCTTCATCGGGGCCCGGCCGTCCACCTTAAACATAAAAAAACTGCACTGATGAGGCCCAGGTCTCGCATGGTAAGCGTTGCTTCATACTCTTGTAGTTTGAAGTTGGTTCTGGTGTTTTTCGAGGTCTGAGTTGGATAAGTGAGTACCTGCCGGGAGGGAAAACTTGCGACTTTTTCCTCCCTGGCAGTGGTTGTTTTCTTTGGTTCCGTTTTGGTCGCCCATCCCTTTTTTGGGATTTCTCGGTCGATCCGAACTTGCTTTCCTTTTTGCTTTTTCTCTGTTTCGGTCACCCATCCCTCTGACTTGTCTTTGGGTTGGGTCCGAGTTTCAGCATGGTCGTGTCCTTTAATAGGACCATCGACGTTGACTGTCAGGGGCTCCCTGAGGAGGTACTTTTCTCGGAAGCGGTTGGTTTGTCGCTGGGTTTTTTTGACCGTGAGTCTGACCATCGGGTGGCTGCGGTGCAGGCATGTCCTGGCCGTGTTGCGAGAGTCACTTTTGCTGAGAACGGCGATGCTGCTAAGTTATTTTTTGAGGAGCTAGGTGTCATCAAGTTGGGCGATGTAGAGTGTAGGGTGGTTAAACCCCCTCCTCCTCCTCCCCAGCTTACTACTGTTGTAGTCTCTTGGTTTCCCTTTGAGGGATCAAACGACGCCATCAGCACAGCTTTGTCCGCATATGGTACGGTCAAATCTGTTCGCAATCAGGTTTGGCCCGGAAGGCCTTCAGTGTCCACCGGGTCACGCATTGTCCAAATGGTTATTAGGAATGTCATTTCACCGTTTATTTCTATCCGTGGCGTCCGCTGTAAAATTTGGTATAGGGGGCAACCCCTCCAGTGTACTACTTGTCATAAAGTTGGTCATAAGTCGGCGGAGTGTCCCCTTAGGGGCAAATGCTTCCGATGCCGTCAAGGTGGACATCTAGCTAGGAACTGTCAGGCGACCGTGGGTGCTCAACCTGCTGTAGACACATCAGTAGAGATGGACATACCCTCGTCTGTAGCTCAAGAAAATGATGTGACAGCTGAGACAATTGCTCCCGTCCCTAAGGACGTTGTTGCTGAGTCTGAAGAGTGCGATTATAACCTTGAGGCCAGGAAGGACCGTTTTCCAACCTGCACATCGGTTGACCAAGTACAATCAGACAATGTCTCCCGTAAACGCGCTGCTCCCCAGACTTCTCCGGTTTCAAAAGGAACTGTAAAGAAGCCTGCTACAACGGATACAACCCAGTCGATTTCCGTACCAGTCGCTAATAAGATAACCGCGCCACCCTCCGTTACGTCGGTCATTTCTTCCAAGTCCAGAAGTGAAATTCTCGAATTGCTATCCACACCTCCTGGCCTTTCAGGTGATAGAGTAGACCTCCTACGGTTAACATCACACCTTCAAGTTCCTCCTGGTTCAATTGCCTTTGTTCTCAACCCGCAAAATGGTCCTCCTAGACATGTGCTAAAGTACACTCCGAAGAAATAGTTTAATATTAGTTTAAAAATTTAAAACCTAAAAATGAAAACTAAAAAGTAGTTTAAGTTATTTAAGTTATCGAGTGTGTGTGTTCAATTTTTGGTGTGAGTGTGTTAATTTTTGTTGAGGTGGGGTTCGATTCCCCAGCGAGTTTGGTGTCTGGTGACCCTCGTTTCTGGTGGACCCCAGCCATAAGGCATTGCACGCAAGCCATGGGTGGGATTAGTCCTGTTGGTCGGCGGGCATTGCACACGCCCTTCATCGGGGGCCCGGCCGTCCACCTTAAACATAAAAAAAAACTGCACTGATGAGGCCCAGAAGGCCGAAACGGTACTGTCTGCAGTTAGATATAGCTCTTTGGCATACAAAGCTTTGCTTTCATGTCCAAATTGAGCACTCTAACTAGGATGAGTCATTGCTCTGCAATTGCGCATGCTCGCTAGTGTACTCTAGTTTGAGCACTCTGGCATGGCTTAGACGATACCACAAAGGTTGGATCGTTTGGGGTGACCATATTGGTTCTCCTCAATCCTAGCATTAGCACTGCACTGATGAGGCCCAGAAGGCCGAAACGGTACTGTCTGCAGTTAGATATAGCTCTTTGGCATACAAAGCTTTGCTTTCATGTCCAAATTGAGCACTCTAACTAGGATGAGTCATTGCTCTGCAATTGCGCATGCTCGCTAGTGTACTCTAGTTTGAGCACTCTGGCATGGCTTAGACGATACCACAAAGGTTGGATCGTTTGGGGTGACCATATTGGTTCTCCTCCATCCTAGCATTAGCACTGCACTGATAGAGCTCTTTTCGTAAACAGTATATTTGCACGGCCACAAAGGCTGATGTATAAAAGAGAAGGATTTAAATTAGGGAGATCATAGACTTGAAACTTTAATTAATTTAAATTCTCTCAGCATCGAGGTCTCACCTCAACTAAGAGTCTCTCTGAAGGAGTTTTTATGAGACCGTTCCAAGAGGTTTTTAGAGGAAGTTCCTTATAATGCAGAGCGACTTTGCCGTGAAAAGGTGGAGAGAACTGTCATGTTCTCAATCATGAAATGGCCACGGCTAGGATAGAGAGGATTGAAAAGGTACGAATATACCAAAAAAAAATCACTCAATCTGCATAGCTAAGTTGTAGTTCTCCGTCCATACGAGGGATTAGTTTTAAATGCGCACAGTAGTTGAGAAAATAAAAATTTGGAAACACCAAGATTAAATTGGTTGAAATTTTCTGAGCAGCAAGGCCTAATCTCAGTTCAACTAAGGGAATCCTCGAATTAAGAAAAAAATTAATCGAATATCTTCTGAGACCGTCCCAAAAACCTTCTTAACGAGATTTTCCCATAACACTAGCGGTTGCCGCCATCCCGCGCCCACTATTTCAAATTGTAATCGTTTGGATAACAATTTGAGGCAGAATCGTTCGACTGCAACCGTAAAAACTTAGTCTGTGAGCGCTATGAATGTAGCCGCTCAGAGCTTTAGCCGGTGACACTCTTTACTATTTGGAACACAGATCGGTAAATATCGTTAATTGCGGCAATCGGTGTATAAAATTTCCAATATCAGACCTGTCAGATATTCAATTTGTGATTTTTAACGGTGATGAAATCCGTACCGATGGGTGAATAAAATGGCAAATGTTTTACTAGCTTTAGGGAAACTTTATCTAGCCATCTTCGAGATCATGAAAGAAATAATGGCGTTTTGTTTTCCCAAATTTGGTTCTCTACTTGCTATCTCATTCTAAGCGTCTCTCTAAAACGGTTCTTATCTCATACAAAGTAAATCGGCATCAGAGACAAAACCGACCAAAATTATTGTCTGAATCGATTGATGATGCCCCGCAGTATGTCAATGAGAGTAACACGAATGGGTCCCATCTTCCAGCAGTATATGGCAGGGTTCAAAGATGATTTAAAGAAAAACAGAGTCATTGCGCACTGCCAAGCTTTGTATGAAGAAGTCGAAGCTGAGGGGTGAGCCAGGAGTAAAATAGAAAGAATATAAGAAGGAAAATAACGAATCAATAGCACAATAGATAGGTAAAATGTTCCAAGAGCTGACTCTCTAAGGGCCTGATTACATGAGCCGGGCTGGCCCGGTTAGCCGGGCTGATTTCTTTTGTTTTGGTGTTCGCCAAAGCGTGAAAACAAAAGAAATCAGCCCGGCTAACCGGGCCAGCCCGGCTCATGTAATCAGGCCCTAAGCCTCAAAATGTTAGATATGTCGCTATTTTGAACTCCCCGTTGTGTTTCTTGGATTTGAAGGTTTTGAATATGGTTTTTGTGTCGCTCTAAGACTATATAAATTCTCCAGCATACAACTGGTATTATAATAAGGCAGACAGTCAAACTCACATACCACATTACCAGTGGAATGATAAGCAATTGAACCCAAAAGACAACTGAAGAAAAAACTGCACTGAAAATCCACATAGATGTCACTGCTGCAAAGACGCGCTTGTGAGTAACAAGCTCTTGATATCTGAGATGAAGGTGAACAGCTAAGAACCTGTCCATACTTATGGCTACAACATTAAAGAACGAAGATACACCAAAAAAAATGTATAATGGCGGACAATCCCAGGTAAAAAATGCAGTCGATATGTTTTTGTTGTAACCAGCGGACCAAGTTATGAATGTGGAGCGGTTGGGCCAACAAACCAACGCCAACATCCGAGACAGCCAAACTCAGTAACAATGTTCTCAAAGGCTTAGGCAAAGACGCGGTTTTTGTTATCACATGGATGGTGACGATGTTTAAAATGATGGTTGCATAAGACAGAAAGCTGTTGATGACACAATTAGTAAGAACTGTCGAACGAAGGTCTTCAAATTGCGTACGGCTCGGAAAAAAAAAAGTTGTTGAGGTAGTCGCAAATTGTCTCTGCCATGAGAGATGAGCGTCAAAACTACCGTGGTTCTAAAAACGATGCAATTAAAATTATAAAGTTGTCAATCACGAGAATATAAGATAATTGAAGCCATCTGCACGAATTCATTCAAAATTTCTTCAACTCTGGCCTTTGAGGGTTTTAAAAAAGCTTCGAGTATTGCTTTTACTCGGCGTTAGCTTGAACTAAAACGAATCATCTGTTTAATTCTACAAGATATTTCGTTTAAAGATGGATTTAAAATCTAAAAAATGTTATACGAAGGAACGCACATATTGCTCATTTATCAAAATGAGTAAGAGAAACATTATAGTCCGTTCACTGAAGGAGTGCTTGACATGTTCTTCTCTATTATTAGGTTGGTCTGAATAAACTGAATAAACATTCTCAGAGACAGAGCATTTTATGGCTGTGAGGGAAAGAGGGAGTTTGGGGGAATACATGATCTATCTGTGGCAGATCTCGCAGGTGTTCGGGATGTTCCGGCAAACTCCTTAACATGAGATAGCTAAGGTAAAAAAGATGCTAGGTTGTAAAGATGATAAAATGATTTCGAGTGAAATTTGGTGTAAATAGGCATGATCGTATTTTTCAAATACAAAAAAATTGTTAGTCGATTTTTAGTCTTTAAATAATAACAAACATGGAAAAATTACGCGCGCTGTCAAAATTCTGTCTGTCTCTAGTTTCTGTGACGCTTTTCTGACGCAGATTATTTAGAATAGTTAATATCATGATTTTTCGTGCAATTTGCGTAAATAAGCACTTAACGGTTTTTCAAAGACTACAAATTGCACTCGTCTTACGATTTCGTGCAATTTTGTTGCTCTTCGAAAAATTTACTTTCACTTATAAAACCAAACTGCGCGAGGAATATTGTTATTACCAAAAGAAGTACAACCGTTTTCGGCCTATTAGAAGTGCAAAATATCGAATCCAGTTCAGTTCACGAACAGCACTTAGCCCAGAAAAAGTCGAGAACTTGCTTACTAATATCGTAGTTTATACCATGCATGGTATTTGGTCAAAAATAATCCTGCAACATGAAAGGAATACAGGAAAATTTTATTTATTGTTCATGTTAATAGCAGATGTAAATTGAAAATGAGAGTTTTTTTTTTTTTTTTTGTAACGTCAGTAGATATAAATGAAAAGTGAAATATGGAATTATGTGTATGCCTATAGAAGACTTTTAGCTTGGTAGAGTCAGTAAGTAAAGAGGTAATGAAAAAAGAAACGGTAAATGACGGGACTATAGGTTTATTTTGTCCAGAGGTGAAGAGAAGTTTGCAAATGAGGGCTTTCAAATGCAGCTAGGGATTGACTTAGTTTCATTTTACATCGCAAAGTGCTTGGTAAAGAATTTCACGCCATCTGTCAGCTATTCAGATGCAACTTGATAGCCTTAAATAATGCTAAAAATAGGACGAAATTAGTTGTTGAAGCCTTTACCACTGAGGAAAATGGTTGTGAACGTGGAACCCCATTTAATGCTGTACTTAGAGAATATTGACGAAACGTTTTAAATTTCCTTTGTTTGAGACCATTTATTGTTATTAGAGATTAAAAAGACTCCAGTCTACAGAAAAGCGACTTCATCGCTGATCTGTACTTCCGCATAAATACGAGGAACTAGGAACATTCAATATAACTTAATTTAGAGCTCTTTTCGTAAACAGTATATTGGCACGGCCACAAAGGCTGATGTATAAAAGAGAAGGATTTAAATTAGGGAGATCATAGACTTGAAACTTCTACTTTTAATTAATTTAAATTCTCTCAGCATCGAGGTCTCACCTCAACGAAGGAAATCTCTGGAGGAGTTTTTATGAGACCGTTCCAAGAGGTTTTTAGAGGAAGTTCCTGTAGTGTCGCAAAGTCTTTAATTGTAACGGAACAGACTCCAATATACAAGAAGAGTTTACACCGAAATTAGTCAGATCCAACGTATCCAAAACGTCATTCGGCTTAGCAGCCAAGCCTGCAATATCCATGGATACCCGGATATAACATCCCATCCTAACCTATTTAAAGTTCAAAGTCCACTCTAACAACGCAACTTAACATAGAAGAACTAAAACAATGTTCTAGTCATAAACAAAGTCAGCATCTCTCTTTGGCTTTGGTGTTCGAGTTGAACGTCTCAATTCCATTGCTGAGTCGGGAGGACCACTATCTGCGGGATTCCTATCATCCGAGACTGTAGATCCGAGTTGATCCAAAGGAGGCATCGCTGCCCCAGCGAACTCTTCCGACTCCAAGCAGCCGTTGTCATTGTCATCATTAACTGGTAGCTCCATGCGTGGAACTCTACTAAGAAACTTCACATTACGAGTGAGATGTTGTCCAGTCTCAGCATTGACAAGTTCAAAAGTATCTGGTCCTTTGCTACGAACAATGACATATTTCTGATGACCAAACGTGGGAATCAATTTTCCAGATTTTGTATTTGCTACAAATACAATATCCCCAGGTACTAGGTTATGTTGTTGTGCATGTCGCTTGGCATCAGTATACTCACATAACTTCCTCTGGTATTCCTTGTACCTCTCTTCAGGGTTGTTCTGATCCATTTCTGGTACTGTTGGCAACTTTGTTGTTATCTCTCTGTTGAGAAACAGTTTAGCCGGGGTCCTGTTAGTCCCGGCATGTGGAGTGGATCTGTAAACTTGCAGGATTGTGGGCAGAACCTCTGTCCAGGATAGACCATCTAACTCTGCTGCTCTGATACTGTGCTTTAGGTACCTATGAAATCTTTCGACCTGCCCATTTGCTTGTGGAAAACAGGGTGATACTCTTCTGTGCTGTATTCCATTTGCCTTCATGAAGTCTTGGAATTCCTCAGCTACGAACTGACGTCCATTGTCCGTGATCAGAACTTTTGGATTTCCAAATCGTGCAAATATATCTGCAAGTGCAGTGACTATACTCTCACTTGTAATACGCTTAAGAACAATAGCCTCGGGCCATTTGCTTCTGTAATCAACAACAGTCATGATGTAGATCTCTCCAGGAAATGGACCCACCAGGTCAAGGGCACACTTCTCCCAGCAGTAATCGGGAAGAGGAGTTGCTGTATTAGGTGTGTCTCGTCGTAGTGGCTGAAGGCGCACACATGTCTCGCAATTTCGGCAGTAGTCTTCAACGTCAGAGTCCATCCCCGGCCAGAACAGAATTCTACGAAGGCGTTGCTTGCAACGCACAATACCTTGATGAGCCTCATGTGCCAAGGTCAATGCCTTTTTTCTCAACTTCTCAGGAACATAAATTCGTCGACCTCGCCACAGTAGGCCCTGTGCAAAGCTCAGTTCATCTTTAAAATGTTTCCATTTATTATTTACCAGGTTCTGGGTTCCATCAAGTACCTTCACCACCTCTAGTAATTCAGGGTCAGACTCTCCAGCCTCTTTTATTTCATCAATTGAGAGCAAAGCATCAGCACTTTTGACAAAGTGTACATGCTCCTCAACAAAACTTGTTTCTGTAACAGTAGCGTTCAAAGGTAATCTTGACAGTCCATCTGCAATGTTCTCAGATCCAGGTTCATAAGTGAGTGTGAAGTCATAGTCCTGACATCTCAAAGCAATCCGTTCAAGGCGAATTGATTGAGTGTTTTTATTGAATACGCCAAGCAGTGGTTTATGATCAGTCGAGACGACAACGTGGCGACCATAAATGTAAGAATGCATCTTCTGCAATCCGAACAGCACAGCCATTGCCTCTCGTTCGATCTGCGAATATCTCTTCTCTGCAGCAGTTAGACTTCTGGACGCATAAGATATGGGCTGCCAACGGCTGTCAACATTTTGCAGCAAGACACACCCAAGACCGACTGGGCTGGCATCTACTACAAGTTTGGTCTCGGCTTCCAATGAGTAGTGTGCAAGGCATGGTGCTTTAATCAGAAGCTCTTTAACTTCCTCAAAGGCATTGGATTCTGTTGTACTCCATTTCCACACCATACACTTCTGCGTAAGATATCGTAAGGGGGTGATCACTGTTGCAAGGTTGGAAACAAACTGTGTAAGGTATGTAATGCTTCCCAGAAATGATCTCAGCTCAGCTTGGTTTTGAGGTACTGGTGCATCTGCAATGGCTTTTACCTTGTCAGGGTCAGGCTTAATGCCCTCAGCAGAGATGACGTGTCCTAGAAATTTCAGCTCACACATGCCCAAGGCACACTTGTCTGCATTGAGACGAAGGCCACAGTCTTGAAGTTTAGCCATAACTGCACGAAGATTCTTCCAGTGTTCTTCTGGTGTTGACCCGTACACCACAACATCATCAAAGTAGCTAAGCACACCTGATAAGCCTTCACACACTATGCTCATGATCCTTTGGTACACCTCTGGTGCTGACGCAAGTCCGAAGGGCAGCCTTTTGAACTGATACACTTTGCCTGCGGCTATGAACGATGTAATTTCTCTAGATTCTTCCGCTAGGCGAACCTGCCAATATGCTTTCCTTAGATCCAGAGTCGAAAACATCCGAGCCCCACTCAGTTGCCGTAACAGGTCTTGGATTCTAGGAATTGGAAACCGCTCTCTTATCACTGCTTTATTAGCTTCCCTGAGATCAACGCACACTCTCAATTCTCCATTCCCCTTGTAGACAATCTGCACAGGTGATATCCACGATGCTCCTGTCGCTTCTTCAATCACATCTTCTTGGATCATTCGCTCTATTTCTTGTTTCAATCTCTCCTCTAAGGGTGCTGGGACTGGCCTTTGTTTTTGTACCTTGGGAGGGACATCTGAATTGATTTTAATTTTGTACTCATAATTCTTAAAGTCTCCGAGCTCTTCCTTGAAGAGATTTTCATACTCCTGATAGATCTTCTCCCTCGCCTTGGTTGGGCTCTCCCCTACTGCATGGATTTTTACAAGGTTGAGGGTGGACAGGGCGCTTCTTCCCAACAGGGGGGGACCTTCCACATCGATCACATACACTGGCTCCATTACTTCCATCTTATTGCATCTCAGTTTAGCATCAAATACTCCTAAACACTTGAGGTCTCCTCCACCAAAAGCTGAGAACTTGACATTGGTTGGGTTAAGAGGAATGTTCAGGTTGTTTCTAAACCACTGTTTCGGGATCAAGGTTTTAGCACAGCCAGTGTCAATCATCATTTGAACAAGTTTACCATTGATTTCAACATCAGTTTCAACACCCAGCCCCTCATTATTAGTAGTATACAAAACATATTCAGGGTTAGACTTATCTGACTGTTGCTGGACTGGCTGGACAAACTTTACATCTTCTTTATTCTCTGATTCTCTTGATCTGCAATATTTCCAAAAGTGACCAGTCTTCTTACATTTTATGCACTGTGCATTCCTAGCTTTGCACCTTTCGTTATTAGCAAGATGATCCGTTTTTCCACATCGAAAGCAGGCTTTTTCTTTCGCTTTATTTACTGAAGATCTTACCGCATTAACATCAGATTTTCCAGGAACGTTTTGGGCCCCGTGACCCCCAAGTAGCTGTGTATCCTTCTTTGCAGATTCAATTGCCCTCCCGAGCGTCTGGGCTTTTTCCAGTGTAAGAGTCTCTCCTTGTTGTAGTAGCTTTTCTCGTAGATATCCGTCAGAACACTTCTCTATAACTTGACCAAGAATATTATCATCAGTTGCTTCCCCAAAGTCGCATGTTAAACTCAGCATACGTAACTCTGCAATGAAGGTATCAAGTGATTCATGTTGAGGTTGAGCACGTTTTCGAAACTTGTGCCTCTCTGCCCACTTGTTTCTCTTCGGCTGAAAATGTGCACTCAACGCTTGTTTAACTTCCTCAAATTTCTTGTTCTCTCCCGGCAAACCTGAGAGCAAACGCTGGACTCCCGTCCCCGCAAGATGTAGAAGAGTAGCTTTTTGAACGTCGTTGCTTTCCTTATCTAATTTCGTAGCAATTCGGTAGTTGTCGAAAGCATCGAGCCAAAACTTCCACTCATCCGCCAAGTTTGTCGCCTCTAAATTAACTGGTGACAACGAAAACCTTTCAAAACTCATCTTGGCCTGCTATCCGATTGTCTTTTATCCTCGTCGCCAATTTGTAGTGTCGCAAAGTCTTTAATTGTAACGGAACAGACTCCAATATACAAGAAGAGTTTACACCGAAATTAGTCAGATCCAACGTATCCAAAACGTCATTCGGCTTAGCAGCCAAGCCTGCAATATCCATGGATACCCGGATATAACAGTTCCTTATAAGGCAGAGCGACTTTGCCGTGAAAAGGTGGAGAGAACTGTCATGTTCTCAATCATGAAATGGCCACGGCCAGGATAGAGAGGATTGAAAAGGTACGAATATACCAAAAAAAATCACTCAATCTGCATAGCTAAGTTGTAGTTCTCCGTCCATACGAGGGAGTAGTTTTAAATGCGCACAGTAGTTGAGAAAATAAAAATTTGGAAACACCAAGATTAAATTGGTTGAAATTCTCTGAGCAGCAAGGCCTAATCTCAGTTTAACTAAGGGAATCCTCGAATTAAGAAAAAAATTAATCGAATATCTTCTGAGACCGTCCCAAAAACCTTCTTAACGGGATTTTCCCACAACACTGGCGGTTGCTGCCATCCCGCGCCCACTATTTCAAATTGTAATCGTTTGGATCACAATTTCAGGCAGAATCGTTCGACTGCAACGGTAAAAACTTGGTCTCTGAGCTCTATGAATGTAGCCGCTCAGAGCTTTAGCCGGTGACACTCTTTACTATTTGGAACACAGATCGGTAAATATCGTTAATTGCGGCAATCGGTGTATAAAATTTCCAATATCAGACCTGTCAGATATTCAATTTGTGATTTTTAACGGTGATGAAATCCGTACCGATGGGTGAATAAAATGGCAAATGTTTTACTAGCTTTAGGGAAACTTTATCTAGCCATCTTCGAGACCATGAAAGAAATAATGGCGTTTTGTTTTCCCAAATTTGGTTCTCTACTTGCTATCTCATTCTAAGCGTCTCTCTAAAACGGTTCTTATCTCATACAAAGTAAATCGGCATCAGAGACAAAACCGACCAAAATTATTGTCTGAATCGATTGATGATGCCCCGCAGTATGTCAGTGAGAGTAACACGAATGGGTCCCATCTTCCAGCAGTATATGGCAGGGTTCAAAGATGATTTAAAGAAAAACAGAGTCATTGCGCACTGCCAAGCTTTGTATGAAGAAGTCGAAGCTGAGGGGTGAGCCAGGAGTAAAATAGAAAGAATATAAGAAGGAAAATAACGAATCAATAGCACAATAGATACGTAAAATGTTCCAAGAGCTGACTCTCTAAGCCTCAAAATGTTAGATATGTCGCTATTTTGAACTCCCCGTTGTGCTTCTTGGATTTGAAGGTTTTGAATATGGTTTTTGTGTCGCTCTAAGACTATATAAATCCTCCAGCATACAACTGGTATTATAATAAGGCAGACAGTCAAACTCACATACCACATTACCAGTGGAATGATAAGCAATTGAACCCAAAAGACAACTGAAGAAAAAACTGCACTGAAAATCCACATAGATGTCACTGCTGCAACGACGCGCTTGTGAGTAACAAGCTCTTGATATCTGAGATGAAGGTGAACAGCTAAGAACCTGTCCATACTTATGGCTACAACATTAAAGAACGAAGATACACCAAAAGATGGGTGAATAAAATGGCAAATGTTTTGCTAGCTTTAGGGAAACTTTATCTAGCCATCTTCGAGACCATGAAAGAAATAATAGCGTTTTGTTTTCCCACATTTGGTTCTCACATTAAGAAAGGGCAAAGTTTTTATTTTATGTCGAAACAAATATATTCTTGCCGTCTCGACCAATTCTGTCTCAGTGTAAATATCGTTACGGTTTCCCTCGCATCTATTTAGCGATCATTTGTACCATAGTATTTGTAATCAGTTAGGTCCTCAAGTGACTAGAGAATAGTTACTTGGTCAACAACTGTTGTGTTTTGCGATCCATTGTATTCGATATCAATCAATTCATGATACGTTGATGCTTAAGCGTTTTTTAATAACTTACCTCGATACTTTTGCTTAGCTTTAATCATTTTATCTACAGGGATTCCGAAAACAAAAACCACCTCGTTCGCTTTCTCTTCGAAACATATTCTCTACACCTCAAGGAAACTTCTTCCTTGTCCTCAGGCAGTTTAAAATGACATAGTGGGTGGAATTAATTGCCTTTCAAGTCCAAAATACAAAATACGCAAATTGCCTGCTCCTTGAAAAAACAGCTCTTCGTCAAATTTCTCTTTGGTGTGGTAAGTGCCCTAGTCTTCACCTAACACGTACTAAGTGGCAATTCAGCACTGGGTCACCATGGCAGAATGAAACTGCGAAAAAATTCTCAGGACCCACCCACAAATATCAGAATTAGATAAACTCCAATCAACATTTATCGTAAACTGCGTTTTGAACAGTTTTATTTGCTACACTGCTATCATTGTTGAACATTTTCACAAATTATGCCAATCGCAAAGACATCTGCGCTGCCGAAACCTTTAAAAAGGTTGCCAGTGAGTGCCGCTGAGTAGTGAGGTTAGCAACTCGCTTGATCGTTTAGCGAGAGGTATCAAGACTCTGGACTCTTCTCTTTTTATTCTCTTCACGAGAGCTACTACAGCTTCGACTACCGCAATGCTTCAGATATTTTTTTCCTTCTCGATTTAGCGAGGAGAGCCCACGTATTAAATACAAAAATCGCAGACATGTTTGGGTTAGCTGACCGTGGAAGTTTACATAGTGTATCCGTTCTTTTTTGCAAAGGGGGAATTTGGGTGGCTCGCTCCAAAGTACTTGGCGAGCACCAAGGAACCAATTAAACGCCACCGATCGAGCTGCGCACGAGAATCGCGCGCACAAACAGGATCTTCAGTGTGGGAAAAAACCCAAGGTCAGCTCAACACAAACACGACCACCTATGAAACTAATTATTCTCAACCACAACAAACGATTAAAATGTCTAACACGGTAATAAGAAAATAATGGGAATAAAAATCGCGAAAACTAACAACTTGAAAAACATCGAAAAACAAATACCAACTGAAATACTTTATTCGCGCCAAGAGGGCGTTTTAAGATAGTTACATTGTGCGCTTAGAATATACATACATACAAATAAATGTTAAACTTAATGTCAAAAAAGAAATCAATTCTCTCTTAAAAGGTTAAAATCAGTTTTTTGTTTAAGCAGCATCTTAAATTTTTCATGTCCGTTTCCACTTGAGCGACAACTCTAAGGAATTCCAAAGTTTGACAGTTCTGAAATAAAGTTTTCTTTGTCTTCTGCATGTGGGGGTTCTGTACAGGGAATCCGTAAATTTCTAAAGGCACGTTAACTTCATGTATGGTTCTGTTACTGTAAAAAAGCAGGGTCTGAACACGCGATTCGCAATCCGGAATTCTGTGGTCCTACTCTGACCAACCTTGCTTCTAGGGAATTTTCCTGAGAGCGAGGTTGAAATGTAATATCATAGTTTGTCCAAAGTTAACTGATCTCCCGCCAGCTGGAATTATTTTTAAAAAAGCCACGTCATATGAAGTATTCTCAGCTCCGAAAAAAATAACAGTCACGAATATGCTCAAAAGACAATGATGGCCGAGAACAGCGAAGATTAGCACAGATTGCGATTCAAGACGGACTAAACGTTTACTTAAAAAGGGTAGAGCTCCTTGCACTTTGTGCAACTAGCATAAGATGTAAAACTTCTTGTCTTTGCTTTTTTATATTCAAGTGTCCATGTTAGAGTTGACAAGTGGAGAATTTTAGTCCAATGGACAACCATCGAAGCCAGTGGATTTTTTTCTTCTTTTTCTCGGCGACATCTTAATCAACTAGAAGAAGAGGGTTATAATTTTGATATCATGAATCGTAAAAAGGAATTCTTGGAGGTTGCAGGCGATAGCAAGTAAGAAAGTAAAGGCTTTATTCAAAGAGAGTTACACTTGACAGTAGTAAAAACATTGATGAACCTAGGGCCCTCATTACACCACTAAAATGAGACCTAAAAAATATGTAGTATAAAATTCAAAAGCTATTTTAATCACAAGGTCGGTTAAATTTAAGCATTAAACCATAAATAATTAAAATATGTTTTCCTACATTAAAAGTGTCATGATCTAAAATATCTTATTTCAAATCGGGATTAAGATTTCTGGTCATTTTAAAAAAGTTAATATAAACTGCGCTCAAAACTAACAGCTGTTATCTTTTTCCTGATGCGTGACTCTATTGTGTTCCATTTCATAATTGTCCTAACCGTAAAAGTTCGTTCTCCTTCAGTTGTCAGATCAACATTTAGTTGACGATGGTCGAGGCTCTTATTTTGAACCATCATGTCATCCATTTGGTTGCTCGTTATAAGTGTTTCTCTAAAGCGTTTCTTATCTCACGCAAAGTGAATTGGCATCAGAAACAAACTTGACCAAAATTATTGTCTGAATCGATTGATGATGCCTCGCAGTACGTCAATGAGAGTAACACGAATGGGTCCCATCTTCCAGCAGTATATGACAGGGTTCAAAGACGAGTTAAGGAAAATCAGAGTTATTGCGCACTGCCCAGCTTTGTATGAAGAAATCGAAGTTGAGGGGTGAGCCAGGAGTAAAATAGAAAGAATATAAGAAGGCAAATAACAAATCAGTAGCACAAAACATACGTAAAATGTTCCAATAGCTGACTTTCGAAGCCTCAAAAAGTTAGATATGTCGCTATTTTGAACTCCCCGTTGTACCTCTTGGATTTGAAGGTTTTGAATATGGTTTTTGTGTCGCTTTAAGATTATGTAAATCCTCCAGCATACAACTGGTATTATAATAAGGCAGACAGTCATACTCACAGACCATATTACTTGTGGAATAATAAACAATTGAACCCAAAAGACAACTGAAGAAATAGCTGCACTGAAAAGCCATATTGATGTCATCGCTGCAATGACGCGCTTGTGAGTAACAAGCTCTTGATATCTGAGATGAAGGTGAACGGCGAGGAACCTGTCCACACTTATGGCTACAACATTAAAGAGCGAAGAGAAACAAAACAAATCTACAATGGCGAACAATCCCTGGTAAGAAATGCAGTCGATACGTTTTTGTTGCAACCAGTCGACCAGGTCATAAATGTGGAGCGGTTGGGCCAATAAACCAACGCCAACATCCGAGACAGCCAAACTCAGTAACAATGTTCTCAAAGGCTTAGGCAAAGACGTAGTTTTTGTTATTGCAAGGATGGTGACGATGTTTAAAATGATGGTCGTATACGACAGATAACCGTTGATGATACAGTTAGTGACAAGTGTCAGACGAAAGTCTTCAAAATGCGTACGGTTTGGGAAAAAAAAGCTTTTGAGGTCTTCGCAATATGTTTCCGCCATGAGAGCTAAGCATCAAAACTACCGTGGTTCTAAAGCCAATGCAATTAAAATTATAAAGTTGTCAATCACGAGGATATAAGACAATTGAAGCCATCTGTACGAATTCATTCAAGATGTCTTTAACTCTAGCATTTTAATGCTTTTAAAAAGATTTAAGTGCCGCTTTTTCTTGGCGCTAGCTTGAACTAAAACAAATTATCTGTTTAATTCTGCAAGACATTTCATTTTAGAGATGGGTTTAAAACCTTATAAAGGTTATATGAAGGAACACTGTCATTAACATATTTTTCTTTTAATCAAAAGGAGTAAGCGAAACATCAAAGTCAGTTAATTGAAAGCGTGCTTGACATATTCTTCTTTATACACGTATTCATTTTGTTCCACAGTTTCATGAAATTCTTTATGGAAAATTTACTCGCGCCAAAGTGCACCAGTAATGATGTTATTTCCTATACAAATGCACTCTTTTTCAGTCAATCGCAAGTGCGTAATTTTTTTATGTATACCATTAATTTGAGCAATCCATAATTAGAGAGTTTTCAGTCGTTTACGAGGAACTTAGGAATATTTTCTGGAGGAAGATAATCATGGAAACCCCCCTCCCATTACTTCAGATCGCGTTCGACTCGCGTTCCAACCACCCATCCACCCCCCACGAATATCGAATTCGGTTCAGTTCATAAACTGCCGCGAAAAAGTCGAGAAATGGCCGAGTAATGTCTCAGTCTCAACCTAAAGAAATTCATGCCAGAAATTTAATGAAAAAATAATCCTGTAACAAGTATTTAAGCGAAAGGAAAACAGGAAAATTTTGTCTTAGTGTTCATGTTGACGGTAGCTGTCAATTAAAAATGAGAGCATTTTTTTTTTGTAACATCAATACATGTAATTAAAATCGAAATATGGAATAGTGTACATGTCAATGGAAGACGTTTAGCCTGTCTGACGTTAGTAAGTAAAGAAGGACAAAAAGAAAAAAACAGAAAATGATAGGACTATGAATGTATAGTGTCCACAAGTAAAGAGAAGTTTAAAGGCTGATAGTTTCGAAAGAAACTGTTTGGGGCTGCGTCGGTGGGAGTAACGAAATAATTTGGATATATCAACAAAGTTGAAATGGTAAATTGGCCACCGTAATGATTACAAAAGCTGACGTTTCGAGCGTTAGCCCTTTGTCGGAGCGAATTCCCTTCGTCATTCACTCCGACGAAGGGCTAACGCTCGAAACGTCAGCTTTTGTAATCATTACGGTGGCCAATTTACCATTTCAACTTTGTTGATATATCCAAATTATAAAGAGAAGTTTGCAAATGGAGGCTGTCAAACGCAGCCAAGGATCGTGTTAGTTTTATTTTACATCGCAAAGTGATTGGTAGAGAATTTCACGTCATCTGTTGGCTACTCAGATACAAATTAATGAGCTTCAATAATGCTAAAAATAGGACAAAATTAGTTGTTGAAGTCTTTACCACTGAGGGTTGTGTTAGATTCATTTTACAGCGCAAAGTGATTGATAGAGAATTTCACGCCATCTGTCGGCTACTCAGATGGCAATTAATAAGCTTCAATAATGCTAAAATTAGAGGTTTTGCACAGCAGCCATGTATTTTTCCCAAGGGAAAAAATTTCTTTCTTATACAAATTATTTTCATTGTTCCTGCCATCCAACATGGCTGCTGTGCAAAACCTCTATAGGACAAAATTAGTTGTCGAGGTCTTTACCACGGAATAAAATGTTTTTTTGTGAACGTGGATCCCCTTTTAATGCTTTGTTGCTTTGTGACCGTTTATCATTATTAGAGGTTAAAAAGACTCGAGTTCTACAAAAAGCGAATTTTGGTAGACCGTTTCTTTTTCTGTTCATTACAGCTTGGTGTACAGAAAAACAAATTCAAATCCCGCTTGATTAAAGTGAAAATCGGCCTGCTAGATCAAAATCTACGTTGGTTCAATGCTGAAACCAGAACGAAAAAGGGCGAAGATTACAGCAAATCTGCTAAACCCACAACGAAAAGGGGCGAGGATTACGGCAAATCTACCTTTCTGGGATTCCGTTACTCGTCACTCAATAGGGAGATGCCCCGATTCCCAACCCCGTCCTTTAAAAAAAGACTTTGAAATTTTCCACTGATCCAAGATTTTCGAGATCAAGCCTAATGCTAGATAAACGAATAAAAATCCCTAAGCTAGGCGGCAAAGAAAATGTCTCACACAAACTTGCTATCGAGGAGGAAGACCTCAGGTAGCTGAAATCTAGCGATGTATTTTCCTTGTCCCAACCACATTCCCTGCTGAGGAACGTTTGGTTTCATGTTGTCCTTTTCAAAGAAGCTTGCCAAAGGAGAGCTTCAAGTTATAAATCGATGCGGCTAGGCGAAGGTAGGCAACACCGAGCCAAGATTAAATACCAAAGAAACATTCAGGAGGATTGAACGATGTAGAAAGCACAGAAAAAGAAGCAATGGTGTATGAAACCCAAGATAAAGGTCGCGTAGCTATAAGGCGCTGAAGCTATACCTGCAGAAAGTCAATCCAAACTGCACTACTTTTTTCCAGTATCCGAAGAAAAACAGCACAGCCGAAGATGCAGTTTTTATACGAAGCATGAACGTTTGGAATACACAGCTTTGCTAAAATGATAAGAAGTATCATCGAAGAAGTGCGTTTCTCTAAACTTGCACAAACCATTGTGTAAAAGCTACTGCCATCACTCTCTGGTCCAATGCAAGGATTTCAAACCGCCACAGTATGGCCATTTCAGTTGACCGTTCGTCTGTGAGGAAAAATTTCTCTATTAGCGGGGCTCCCACGCGTGCGAAGCGCGTATGGAGCAGAGCCCCATTCCCATGGAATATAGTCAACCTATTTTCGTTTGGTTGTCACGTGACTGACCGAGCGTACGTACGTAGTATGTGCCCTCTGTCATGTATGTTATCACGAAAATACTATATGATCAAATTTGGCGCCCGCCTGGCCAACCCTCAAAATTTTCAGGTCGGATTTTTCATTCATTCATTTGCGCTCGAGTTAGACCTTGTGGAACTCAGAATGTAAAGTAACAATGCTATAGAATACTCTGCTTGGAAAAGAATGGATATCAAGGTCTTAAAGGTGACAGAATAAGCTATCGAGTCAACGACGCTACGATTCTCTAAGACGATGCGAATTATGGACGTAAAGTGAAAACCGAACTTTCGGACTTCAAGCAGGGCCTGGGGACAATTTAACGATTCGATGGCCCGGTAAATATCATGTTATGTTCGAGTAACAATGTGTTAAAAAGTGTTGTTTAAAAGAAGATTTTACGTCAAAGGGAAGTTTTTTCAGAATTTTCAACATAATGCTGCGCAATTTCTGGGGCAAGTAAACAACGATCTAAGCATAATGAATTTTACCGCGTGAGCTTTGTACACGCAATAAATTCGTACGTTTTTCGCTTATAACAGCAAATCAAAAACTATTTTGAATAAATCTGTCGTCCCGAAATATTTCTTGGCCATTTTAGTCGTGCTTCCTATTGCGGGAGTGCGGAGTGCGGAGTGCGGAGTGCGGAGTGCGGAGTGCGGAGTGCGGAGTGCGGAGTGCGGAGTGCGGAGTGCGGAGTGCGGAGTGCGGAGTGCGGAGTGCGGAGTGCGGAGTGCGGAGTGCGGAGTGCGGAGTGCGGAGTGCGGAGTGCGGAGTGCGGAGTGAAGCCATTCTAATGATCTCTCATTATTTATCAAATGGTCTCAGTTTTAGAATCCAGACTGCACCTTCTTTTAGGACTCTACGTCGTTTTAAGTTTCTTTGCTATACCTTCATTCTTGAATATCATGGCCATTATCGTGGACAGATTCCTGATAATTCAACCTCATCTCAGATACCAATCACTTGTTACTCACAAGCGGGCTCTTGGAGTGGTCATTTTCATGGGACTTTTACTTTGATTTCATCCTTTGCTTTGTTCCTCTTTCCTTTTGTTATACTCTCGGCAATAGTATCAACTATGGGAACCATTTGCCTCGTGGTCACTACAGCTATCAATTGCAAGATTTATTATATCACACGACGCCACAAAAGACAAATTTGAGTCCGGCAAGTACAAGAACGACAAGCACGACCATGTTGTGACCATCCAGACCATCCTCGGAGACCCAGGGGCTGTGAGTCGATTTCAAGTTAAGGGCAAAAGAGCCCCTGGGGACATTGTCTTACAAGACTAGTTCCAAACGGTCGCACTCGTTCTGGCATCTGATTGGTGCCAGAAAATCTTTGTGCTTTTCTGCCCAATCAGAGTGAAGTGTCCTTTGGAGTCCTTTCGTGTGTTTTAACACGCACATATACAACAAGCTCTGTTGTTCGCTATGTTTGTTTGGACCGTGCGACGAAGCTTTGCCCGAGGTGAAAAGTTTCAGTCTCAGCACACAATGTAAGAGAAATCGATCAGATTGTCCGCGAAATCTTACCGGAAAATTATACTGAATACTTTCGCAGGTATCACAAGAGAACGTGTTTAAAAGTTTGCGGGGTTCGTGTAAAACATAATGGTTGCAGGCATTGATATGTCGCTTTAAACGTTAGATGAGATGTAAGCCTAAGTCTTTCAAGATTTTTTGTACAATTTGTTGTGACTGAAACTTTTACAATCCCGTGAAGTTATCTCGTCGCACGGGCCACGCAGGTATGTCAAGCAACTGGCGCTTACGCTAACGTAACTTTCTGTGCGCGCCAAATTCTAATCGTTGCTTTGTAGTAAAGTCTTTCGCAATATGGCCAAGGTTGCAGAGAACGTTAAGTACGTGGACGACCTCCAGCAAGCGCTTAAAGAAAGGTTAGCTGTGTTTCCGATTAGCTAATTAAAATCTTAACCAAAACTAATCATCGAGAACATCGTGGAAAGGAGATGTGTTTCGGACAGTTACCGAAGGGGTTTGGAAAAAGTTTAATCTTTCAGCTGCTGTGTACAGTGTTCAAATTCTTGAGCTCGAAAGGCCACGGATTCTCTTCTAGTCCCCTGGTCATTGTCATTTCACCTCATTTGTCGATTGTTGAAGACCAAGTTAAATACCTTTGATCATTGGGAATCGATGCTGCTTTCATTGGGGAAAACAAAACCAAAGAACAAGAAATATTAGATGGAAAGGGCGGGCTTCCTTTATTGTAAATGTCATCTTAGTACAGGGTTATCTGCCCATATCTAATAAACAAAAGTTTCCACGCTTAGCTTTTTTTTTTTTTTAAGCGAAGGTTACATTAGATTTTGGCCGGACGTGCACAAAAAGTTGCGTAAGCGCCAGTTGATCGACATACCTGCGTGGCCCGTGCGACGAAATAACTTCACGGGATTGGAAAAGTTTCAGTTACAGCAAATTGTACAAAAAATCTTGAGAGACTTAGGCTTACACCTCATCTAACGTTTAAAGGGACATATCAGTGCTTGCAACAATTATGTTTTATAAGAACCTCGCAAACTTTTAAACACGTTCTCTTGTGATACCTGCGAAAGTATTCAGTATAATTTCCGGTAAGATTTCGCGGACAATCTGATCGATTTCTCTTACATTGTGTGCTGAGACTGAAACTTTTCACCTCGGGCAAAGCTTCGTCGCACGGCCCAAACAAACATAGCGAACAACAGAGCTTGTTGTATATGTGCGTGTTGAAACACACGAAAGGACTCCAAAGGACACTTTACTCTGATTGGGCAGAAAAACACAAAGATTTTCTGGCACCAATCAGATGCCAGAACGAGTGCGACCGTTTGGAACTAGTCTTGTACGACAATGTCCCCAGGGGCTCTTTTGCCCTTAACTTGAAATCGACTCACAGCCCCTGGGTCTCCGAGGATGGATCCAGACAAAATAGTGAGATGAGAAATTTGGCAAGGAACATGAAAACTGCTCTCGGTATTTAGTACGTTTACTTTGCGTTTTTAGTTTGTTATTTCCAACAGTTTGTCATTTTGGCTGCCAGTGCAATCAGTGGCCCCAACATAGTTATTGTTAACCTTCAGATTTACACGTATACGCTGATGTTCTTTAATTCCTCGCTAATTAACAACTAATCACCGAAGTGGAGGTGGTTAGTGGTGGGTATTTACCAAGCCGCGAAGCGGCGAGGTAAATATCCACCGCTAACCACCGACACTGAGGTGAATAGTTGTTTTAGTATATACTAAAACAGTAAGATAATATACACCACCAACAATTGATTTTAATTCATACATTCCAACATTTTCCCGCGCGGAAAGGACTGAAACAACAAGCCGCGCAATATTAATTTGCATTTGTAAACAGTACTTTTCTAATTGATTTTTATCGATGAACTCTGGGTTAAAAATTTAAACCATTACCTTTAAACACGGCCAAAGCAAATTTAGGCGCTTCCTTTGTGTTTTCAGGGACTGCTTCGTCGTTAATTTGAGTGATTTCTTCTATTGTCACGGATGCAAACCGGGACGCCATTTTTTTTCCGAGTTGCTCGGAGGTAAATAGCATAGGATATTCGGAGTTTGACTAGCCAATTACAGCGCGCCTTCGACGCTATCCACTGTTTTCGTATATACTAAACCCTGTTATTTACTGCTGGAGGATGATACACATTCGACGTGCTCTAGTGGACACCCCGAGAGAAATATACACCTATCGTGTGTCATAATTCTGAAACTTGAAGACAAGAGTCCTTTATCAAAGAGGGACGTTTAATTTGCAATCCAACGTCTTTTCTTGAGAAAAAACCGACTTCCATTTGGTTTTAGCCGATATTCGATTGTGGATTCCGTCCAACTCGAAAACTTTCTGATTGTAGGCAGCATTCTATTCTGGACCCTATTCCAAATCGAGACTTTATATGATTCCAGCCTCCTTCGGATATCAGATGAGGTTTCTATCTAGCTCTGCTCTGGAAAGTGTCCAAGAAGACATACTACTTACTGAGTTTTTAGATTTAAACAAATGAGTCGTGCGTTCGAAAAATTGCCTTCAAATGTGCTTACAACTCGGCCATTACAGATATTTGAATTTTTCTTCACTTTAGCTTATTTTTTCTAAACTCGTCCTTTGAACCCTGTTCGCAACCGGTTAGTATAAACTGATTGTTCAGTTTTGCGGTTCTGTTATTGGCTGTAAGACTCAAGTGGCGTAAGTCGGTCGTGATTGGTCGGTTTCGATTGGTGGGTAAAGGTGAGGTCGTTCTGTTCGGTTCGTTTGTCGTGTTAATGTTCTTCAGTTTGTTCTTGCCTTTGAAGTTTGTTAGGAACTGACATGGTGTAGTGATGGGTTAGGGTCACGTGGGTGACAAGGATATTGAAAGGCTAAGGAGTAAAGTGAAGTAAAACTTTATTTAAACACGAAGGCGCGCAGTATTGGCAGTATTCTCCCCATCCAGCCCGCTCACAGCGGGCGGTATCCGTTTCGCTTGAGTGACTTTACAGAACATCTCAAGCTTCGTTGCAATTTTTTCACAAATATATCTCATTTTGCCGGCTAGACAGAATTTTTAAGGAAAGACTTCGGTCACGACCTTTTGGCGATAAATAATAGTAATTCTTTTTTGTCTCTCGCTCTCAAATCACTTTGGTTTTTCCACAAAAGAATTGATTTCGAAATTAATTGTGTGGTAGTAGATTTGTTGTTAAAACGATTGAAACGCGGCCTAGAAACAATTTGTAATTTAATAATCCTTCCAAAAAGTCACTCAGAAAGTTAAAACGAGAGGTAGTTGCAGTTAACAATTACGTTAATCAATGTGACTCTCAATCGCTAATATCTGAGTTCTTCCCCGCAATTCGTTCGTTTGTGCGTTAAGCGAAGTTTTGAGTTCTTCTATAAATACACTTTAGACTATTCTTTGTAAGTCCCTTGAATTTGGACATTACTACCGTGAATTTCATAACAGTAACCAAAGGTATTCGTTGAACATAAGTTGCATTAAATCCCTTTGTGTCTATTGGGAAAGAGTCTCATCGACTTCAGCTTTTCGGTGGAAGAAAAACCGATTAAACACACCATTACAGAAAACAAACAAGCAGACGGGTGTCTCGAAAACTCAGACCTCGAAAACTCAGACCCCAGACCCGAAAAACTCAGACCCTCTGTATGTCTCGAAAACTCAGACCCGAAAACCTCAGACCCTCTCGTAGGTGCCTCGAAAACTCAGACCCGAAAAATAAAACATATTTACACCGCGCGAATGCCGCAAGCCGACTTGTTTACTGTTCGTCGATACAGTGGCATTACGTGCACTGATCATGAAAATTATCTGCCGAGAAAAGAAAAACTGAACAGCTTGCAGTGTTAGGTACGTGCAACGGTCATGAAAATTATACTCAACATTCGTATAGACTTTATCTTTTCGTTATCGTATAAGCCAAGTTTCCACAACGTGTCGTGTCATTAGAAGCCATTCGTAAGGTGTGTTTCCCCCGCCCCAAAAAATAACTCTTTCTATTCGTTAATCATTAAAGTACTACTGTGTAAAGCGAGACTGTATTGTATCGCGCTTTCCTTATTTCCATTCAATCTTTATTAACATTTCATCCGACGTTCTCGCCGTTCGCGACAATCGCATCTCAACCTGCTCGAAGTAGAGCTGGACTACCAAGAAGTTTGCTCTACAAAGTAAAATCAAGTGATGCGTTGAAGAGGTTGTATATACAGAAATGCACCACATCAGTGACCATATCCAAGACCTCGGGCACAGTTTTTCCCAATACGGACCTGTGATGTATGTAAATCCAAACACGAAATCAGTCACAAACCTCTAGTTCTTTGTCGTTCTTTCTTATCCTCGATTGGCCCATTCAGCGCTCCACAAGCGGAATACTCAGCCTATACGTACTCCACTCAAAACAACCGTGCCGCCGCAAAAGTTAAGCTCGAAAAAACTTTAAATCAACTCCACAAAAGGACGAGAAACGAAAGGCAAAGCAAAGCTTAAAATTTCGTGACTGACTGCGAAAACTAAAAAACCACGTGACTAAAGAAAACAATAAAATGCATTAAAATAATTACTATTGGCGGGAAAAGACACGACAAGACCTCGAAACCTTTCTAGCGATCATTTTTTGTTTGTACCATAGTATTTACAATCGACTGAATTCCTCGATTGGCTTGAGAATGGCTACTTGGTCAACAGCTGTTGAGTTTTTGCGATCCATTATATTCAAAATCGATTTAATCATGATACGTTTATGGTTGAGCGTTCTTCATGATATAACTTGCTTTAATACTTTTGTTTGACTTTAATCAGTTTTATCCACAAGGTTTGCGAATACAAAAAGCCCATCGTTCTCTTTCTCGTCAAAACTTATTCTACATACCTTAAAGGCCTTTTAACACGTCGTTGTGGTCAGATAGTCACCTCTTGTGTCCACAATATATCTCTCTCCCCGACTAACGCAAAGGCCGGCTCCTTGACAAAGAGCTCTTCGACAAATTCTCCTTTCATACATACATACATACATACATACCTACCTACCTACCTACCTACCTACCTACCTACCCACCTACCTACCTACCCACCTACCTACCTACCTACCTACCCACCTACCTACCTACCCACCTACCTACCTACCTACCCACCTACCCACCTACCCACCTGCCTACCTACCTACCTACCTACCTACCTACATACCTACCTACATACATACCTACCTACCTACCTACATACCTACCTACATACATACATACATACATACACACACACACACACACACACACACACACACACACACACACACACACACATACATACATACATACATACATACATACATACACACGCACACACATACATACATACATACACACACACACACACACATACATACATACATACATACATACACACACACACACACACACATACATACATACATACATACATACATACAAACATATAACTTTATTTAAACTCGATTTAGAATAGCTCGAGAGAGCTAGTATCTCCGAGTATAATTAACATTTAAGAAATACAGCAAAATATATCAACACAGGCTAAAACCTTTTTGGAATGCCAAAAAGGAATCTGGAATGAACTAATGAGTACAAAATTAGCCAATCAGCTAACTTTTAACTTGTTGAGTATGCTTATCATACTCAAATAGTAAAAACTGTCCAATCATCAATCCGTAATGTGACAGCTCATGATCATCAAAAACAAACTTATTCAGTACACAGTTATACTCAACGAGTTTGGAATTGTACTGAATGAATTTCAATTTATACTTAAGAAGTTTGCAGACAGCTAGTCAGTTTTAAGGCCCGTTTAAAAGGTTTCAACATTTGCTCCAGCGTGCATTTTTAAATGTATTTGTAAAACGTACCGAAATTAGGTTAAAAAAATTGTTAAACAATTTGTTGAAGCTAATTTCGGTGCGTTTTTTCAATATTGTTGAAAACGTAAAAAATGTTGAAAGCTGTCAAAGCGTGTTGAACCAAGTTTAAATCGGTTTAAATTTTCATTCAACATCGATTCAACTTTTCCTTTGTAAGGCCTTTTTAAGGCCTTTGTAAGACCTTTGCAAGGCCTCTAGAAATGCCGCCGCACAGTTTATTTTTGTGTTCAACATTTGCGCAACATCTGTTCTACTCTTGTCGAACGAATATTGATCAAATGTTGAAACTGTTTAAACGGGCCTTTAACGACCTTAGAAGTCGGAAGATGGCAATTGAAAATGTACTTATTTATTTAGTTAGAATTTCGCGAATGGCTGGATGTGTTTACGGTTTCTTGCTACACTTCACTTCAACTTCAGCACAATGTATGTGAGCCGCCTTGGATTCCATATAGAAGCTTAGATAATCTGTCGTTGCGCTCTTTGTCCACAGACAACCCAACTCAAAAGTTGTTTGTTTTGCAGAGGATGGCTAAGAAATGTACAAAGTTCTCAAAGGCACTCGCTGAGCTATTTTCTGCCCATTAAGTCTTTTGTTTTGCCACGTCCTCGTCACCGTTACCGTCGTGGTTTTTGTTAAATTATACCTAGTTCTTAAACTGTCAAACATAATTTCTCTTTCTTAAGCGTAATTGCTTTGTTATCATATGGAACCAAAGGTACTACTTCAAGGTACTGGCAAACTAGGTATACTTTTTGTTAAATTATACCTAGTTCTTAAACTGTCAAACATAATTTCTCTTTCTTGAGCGTAATTTTTGTGTTCAACATTTGCGCAACATCCGTTTTACTCTTGTCGAACGAATGTTGGTCAAATGTTGAAACTGTTTAAACGGGCCTTTAACGACCTTAGAAGTCGGCAACGCGGCGGAAGATGGCAATTGAAAATGCACTTATTTATTTAGTTAGAATTTCGCAAATGGCTGGATGTGTTTACTTCAAGGTACTGGCAAACTTCAGAGCAATGACATGGATTCATAAAGCAAAAAAAGTACTTGTGTTGTACAAGTATTAGCATTTTGGCGCAATTTTCTTTGTGGCGCGAAATTGAAGACGGTCAAAATGATGAAAGCAATGTATCTATATGGACGCTCAAAAGGTTCTAATTTCTAAATATCTACCAGTAACAGATACAAACCCCCATTGGCAAACTTCAGAGCAATGACATGGATTCATAAACCATAGTTAGAAGACAACGCGTATATTTCTCTTTTAATAGAGTCATCGCAGAGCGACAGATTGAGGCCGGCACGAAAAATGAAACCAGTCAATTTTCGTTTGAGGCCGCTCAACAGTTAGTCTTTTATCCAAAAAGCGAAGGCTACAATTAATTATCAACAAATACCGCTCCTTTGATAGTGTGCCGTAAGATCGAAAATTAAGCCAACTTCCATGAATGACAACATACATACATACATACATCCTTTATTTGGTAAAGCAGGTTGAGGAAATGGCAGCTAATGCTGATGTGAACCTGCTATCTACTAATAAACAGCTAAAAATATATACGTCTCCTAGTATGAATAATCATACGTATCAATAATACATTATATATACGGGTAGGATAAGTAAGTAAATATAACTAACTGCAGACAGTACTGTTTCGGCCTTCTGGGCCTCATCAGTGCAGTGCTAATGCTAGGATGGGGGAGAACCGAGACGGTCACCCCAAACGACCCAACCTTTGTGGTATCGTCTAAGCCATGCCAGAGTGCTCAAACTAGAGTAAACCAGCGAGCATGCGCAATATATATATATATATATATATATATATAAGTATTAGTATCAGTCAAATTAACTCTAACAATGCATTTAAAGGAAAATAAATACTAAGATAAAATTTAAATTAAAAATTTTAAATAAATAATAACTGTTATAATAATAATAAGATTACAAGATGGCAAACTAGATATCAGTAGTACTTAAATTCGTCACTGATATTGTTGGTAACAGTGGAGTTTGAGCCGAAATTAATTTGGTTAATGCATTTATAGAATTTCTTAATACTAGCCTTAAAAGAAGAGTAATTAGGCTTAGACTTTAACTGACTAGGTAGGAAATTCCAAACAATACTAGCGCGATGAGTGAAAGAATTGTGCAGGGCTTTGGATTTAGGACATTTAAGAGCAAATCTTAAGTTATCTCTTAAATTGTATGAAGTCTGGTGCTTTGTAAATAAACTGTTTATGTTATCAGGAGCTAGGTTATGAAAGGCCTGGTATGCAATACAGGCAAGTCTTCTCTTATACATGTAATGTATAGATGTCCATTTTGCTATGCTAAGAACTTCATGTTTTGGGATATTTGTGCTGATCTTGTGAATCAGTCTGGCAACACGGATGTGCGAATCCTCGAGGTCGGCCAACAAGTTGGAAGATCCCCACAAAGATATAAAATAAGTTACGCTTGGCAGAATACCTTTGAAGTAAATAGAATCCAGAGTGGATCGGTTGAAGGTCCTCATCTGTCTAAGCTTAGAAATCTTGTTTGACAACCGTGAGAGCCCCCATAGTTTATAATCTGGTCTCAAGATGACCTTCGCAAACCGCAAGTATCAATTTCCAGCTGTATGAGGTATAGCAAGATGTTTACAGAAGACTCTTCGCCGATAGAGATCAAGATCCCCCACGAACGCATCGGGCGAACACGTAGTGTAAACTTTAATATCTTCCCGCCGAAGCCTCTCGCCAGAAAGAAAATTAGTGAGTTTCGGTCAAAGCAAAAACTATTATGCTAGGATATAAAATGCGAACGGAAATTTTTAATGCTTATGTAGTCATGCTTCTAATACCAATCAGTTGAGAAATTTAATGTGAACACGAGTGCCTCTATTCAAAACATGCACTCCAACATGCATTCCATCGACTCTGAGTTTCATTCTTGTTAGATTACACTACAGCAAACAAGTGACATGTGTGAGATATGACCTTTCACAGATCACGATCATTTTCAATTTTAGTAGTATGAGATTTGTTAGCGAATGAAAACAGAGATGTCCATGTTGTTTTCAATTTAACACTGAACTTTATTCCGCTGTAAAAATCACCCATCGAAATTTTTCCTTCTTGCAAAATCAAACAGTCCACGTCTTGAAGAAGCCGCATTCATAATCATACTATATCGTAGACCGACATTATTGAACGCATCAGGTGAACACGCAGTTAGTTGGCTAATTGGTGGGTAGTCAAAAAAGTGGACAGAATGGATAAGAGGAGAGAAACTACAAACTCAAGAGATACCTTTGGAGGACATGATAATGAAAGTGGAATTGAAAACCAAAACCAAGAATATGAAAAAGGAAACCATCAAAAAGCTCAAAGAGGTTTACAGCAAAAAAGATAGAACAACATGACTAAATTGCCACAGAAAATAATACTTTACTTTATCTCTTGTCTTTACAGCAAAGACATTTGTTGAAATAGACTTGCAATAGACTTTCAATAAAGACTCACTTTTTTATATTGGCGAAACTAGTGGGCACTTCTCTACTAGGATAAAGGAGCACACGGAAAGCGATTAAAACTCGCATATCTTTAAAGTGCCACTATGATCAAAGATGATGGGTCAAAATTTCGCGTTGCCTTTTCTTTTAACTTCTGGAAACTAGAAGTAAGAAACACTACCATGCCAAGTTTAATCGGGATTCGAACCACTGACCTTTGCGATACTAGCGCAGCGCTCTACCAACTGAGCTAAAACTGGGAGCAGGCCGTTAAGTTGAATAGTAATAAACCTGTGATGATAAATCAGATACGATGCGCTCTCTACTTCGAGGATCGTGCATCATACGTATCTATAACCGCAGTTCAAAATATATGAACTTCACATATTCATCGTATATTACCTAAATAATTAAACAATTTTGATTTTGCAGAAGTTTCAGTCAATCTCAGCAAGCTAATTCTGAAGCGGAAGCTGATGGGTTAAACTTCCTGAAAACCAAAGAAGAAGTTCTTCTGAGGTATGGGAAATATATTTCACCTAAAAAGAGGATTAGCCAAAAGTATTAAAATTAGTCGATAAAAAAACCCGCACAATCATCAACGCACCATAAATGAATAAAGTTTTTACAAAATGTTATTCAAATTGTTATTTTTGTTTCGTATTTCACGTCGAGAAAACTCGGACGAATTTTATGGAGCCATTTCCAAGACAAACGGACCTCAAATCTAATTCGAGGATCAATATGAATATTGATTGAGATGATGGTAAACAGTTTTTAATTATCTGTATATAATGTTTTGATCTTTTTATTCGGGGAATCTTTTATATAGGGTTAACCTCTAGAATATCCCCTTTCGAGAGATACTTTTTACAATTTTTATTTTCCTTTCTCTTGAATAAAGTATTGTAATTGTAATTGTAATTGTAATTAACGTCCAAAATCGTAAAAAGATAATTTAACTCGCTAAGCTGCTCCTCGTTGATACAAGGAACTACTTTCAAATTGAGCTCAATAGTTGAGAGCATGATGAAAATTTTGCTTCCTAAAAGCAAATATGATTAATATGATAATATAACTTGATCTACGGCTCTTCTCGTAACAGTTATTCGATGCGGTTGATAAATAAACGATATCCTAATCTTGAATCATGATTTTTCAACAGCTAGATTACGATTTTTTTATTTTTTGACAGCCGTAACGTGGCTGGGAATAATCAAGGGCCCGGATAATCGAGAATATGAATATTAATGAGGAACAAAAACTGGTAAAATTAAGAAAGCGATATTTAAACGTAAATCAAACATTTAAAACTCGTTTTTAATAAATTTTTTTCTTGCGGGTTTCAGATATCTGCTACTTATTAACGCCATATTCAGTTGACAAATTGGTTCCCTTTTCTCCTTTTTTTAATCGCAAAATTATAGACTGGTTATCTTTTATCGAAAGAACGGATCGCGTACGTTTCGAGGACATGATGATAGCGAATAAATAGTCGTGACGTTGTATAGCCGAACGAGCCAATAGAGCGTGAAATCTCACTTAGCAACAAAGTAGCTTTAAGCCAATCAGGCCTCATTGGAATGTTTTTTCCTTAGTTACGAAGCGGGCGAGCGCCGCTTTTATTAAAACGAAACAAACTCGCCTTAGCCTTACTTCAACGCTGAAGTTTCAAAAAGAATATGGTTACGGATCTTGACCAAGACTAATAACGATTCAGGACAAAATTGGGACCAGAGAAAAAGTACGGACAATCGAGAAGCCCGGATAGTCGGGGTCCGGACAATTGAGGTTCGACTGTATTACCATCAGTTTTGATAAATATGGGGCGTCGTTGCGCGCGCTGCGATCTCCGCTATGAAAATAGAGACTGCCATGCCAAGCCCACTGTTTCAAACCTCAGTTCTCTATTCAATGCATGGGTTCGACCGCAAAGGGAAAAATTGGTTTTTAAGCATTCCGAATATAGCGGGTCAGAGCTTAGGAAACTGTGTCCAGCCACCCTAAACGGTGTCCTAGAGTACAAACAAGTAAAAACATACAGACATACTTTATTGGTCCCATAGGGCTTTGAACAATATAGCTACATTGCACATTTATAATATACATACATACAATAATATACATACATGCAATAAAAGCAATATTTAATGTCAAATAAGTAATCAATTTCTCTCTAAAAAGGTTGGAATTCCAAAATGTGACAGTTCTCGAGGGAGCAGTCTAAAGCATTAGAGGGTTGTTTGTCATTTGATTCGTAACAAGTGACCTAAGAGCGAAAACCAAAAGCAGGTTTAGACTATGCATCGGCAATTTACTGTTTGTTCAGTTTTTGTTTTGTTTTTTGATTCTTAAAGCAACGGATTTATCTAGCAACATTTGTGGTATAACGGGTGCAAAAGCATAGAATCCCTAATCAAAGGGTTCCCGAATCTCCACAAAACTAGTGAATTACTAAGAAGAAAGGTGGTGTGCGTGTGGGAAGTGTTGTAGGCGTAAAAATAAATAAATAAATAAATCAAATGCATAGCTTGTTGAGTCGAGGACTTACGTTTAGGGACCAGCACACTGCAAAGTGACCAATCAGTTTATACGAACCGGTTGCGAACAGGGTTCAACATAAGTTTAAGTAAAGGAAACTCCAAATTTCTGTAAAACCACTTAGGCCAGTGTAACAAATATTGGCTCTGAGGTCGAATTGTACGCCCATTTCAAAACAGTTTTCCAAGGTATAAGTTATTCAGTTGAATCTAAAAAGGCAGTAAGTACTATTTCTTCAAAGATACTCACTAGAGCAAGAGTTTACTTCTACTTTGACAACATTGGCCTTCCAAAATCGAACTTTACATTGAATTGAGTTTCACTGATAAATGTACAATGTTGGAAACCTGGCGGAGCCTTAAGTCTGACGGCGTCCTAAGTCTGACAGAGCCAAAAAGTAAGACGGAGCTATATTGAGACCACGTTGGTTATCCGAAGGAGGCTAGAATGGGATGAAGTCCAAATTTGGAATACGTTTCCGAATAGAATACAGCCTGCCTGATTAGCTCATGTTGTAGAGCGCCGGTCTGCCGTGAGGGAGGTCGAGGTGGACCAACACCCAGGGTCTTGAAATAATCGACGAGATCGTGCTGCATTTGCTAGGATGTCTGCAAATGGTTAGACATTCTAGTCTTTTTGGATAAGGTCGAAAAACGGTAGGGCCCGTCTTCTGCATCTTCTCTGCACATGGTTAGCAAGGGACGTTAAAAAAAACCCCGCACTTATTGCAAAGAGTAAGGAACATAGCTACCGGTGTTGTGGTCTGGCTTTGATTCTGAAATTAGGGGCATCTGCAAAACGTTCCCTCCGAAAAAACTGTAAATTGCTCGATGAAGTCTGGCCAAAGTCCCTCGCAAAGTATTGTTAAGCGCCATGAGCTATGAGATATGGCGCTTTGGAAATATTCATTATTCTTATCTTTATACTTGTTCAGTTCGAAATCGGAAAGCGTTCGAGATGGACGGAGCCTACAATCGAATTTCGGCTGAGACCAAATGGCAAAAGACCAAATGATAATCGGTTTGCGCTCAAAATATAACGGCTGACTGAAAAGTAAATATCGCTCGCAAATAATGGACTCTAGTCTTCACAGTCCAGAATCATGACACATGATTGGTGAATAATTTTCTCATGGTGTCCACCATAGTGTGTCGAATGTGTCTCATCCGGCAGCAGTAAATAACAGGATTTAGAGATGAATTAAAGAACATCAGCGTATATGTGTAGATTTGAAAATTAGTCATAACGATGTTTGGGCCCATATTTGCACGGCTAGCCATGTAGATAAAGCGCGGGAAATAACAAACCAAAAATGCAAAGTAAACGTATAAAACACTGACAGCAGTTTTCATGCTGCTTGCCAAATTTCTCCTGTCACTATTTTGTGAGGATCGTGCCTCTTGTTCTTGTACTTGCAGGACTTGAATTTGTCTTTTGTGGCATCGTGTGATGAAATAAATCCTGCAATAGATTGCTGTACTGAAGAGGAGGGAAATGGCGGCGAGAGCAGACGATAATATCAAGAGTTTACTCAGAGGAAAGAGGAAGATCGTAAACGATGAAAACGAAGTGTAAGTCCATATGAAAATTACTACCCCAACGACCCGCTTGTGAGTCACGATTGTTTGGTATCTGAGATGAAGTTGAATCGCCAGGAATCTTTCCACACTAATGGCCATGACATTGTAGAATGAAGTTACTGAAAAGAAACCCATAAAGACACGGAGTCCCATGTGGAAGAAACAGTCTGGAGTACGTCGCTGTAACCCTTTGATAAACAAAGAGAGAAAGAATGGCTCCACTATCAAACCAACACCAAGATCGGATACAGCAACACTCAGTAGCAATGTTCTCAAAGGTTTCGGCAACGCAGATGTTTTTGCGATTGCATAGATTGTGAAAATATTCAACATGATTGCAGTATAGCAAATGAAACTGTTCAAAACGCAGTTTACGATAAATGTTGATTGGAAATCATCCAATTCTGATATTTGTGGGTAAATCATGAGAGTTATGTCGCAGTTTGATTCTGCCATGACGATCCGGAGCTAAATTGCTGCTAAGTAGGTATTTGGACAAGGACCACGGCTTTTATCACTCGATGGGGAAATTTGTCGAAGAGCTTTTTGTCAAGGAGCAGGCCATTTGTGCCAATCAGAGAGAGAAAGATACATTATAGACACAAGAGGCGATTGATTTAACCCACGATGGCGTGTTAAACTGCCGAAAATGATGATGAAGAAGTTCCTCTGTCGTATGGACGAGAAAGCGAACGAGGTGGTTTTTGTATTCGCAATCCCTGTGGATAAAATTTATTAAAATGGAAAAAAAAGTGTTGAAATGAGTTATATTAATAAATGCTCAACATCACTTTATCGTGAATAAATCGATATTGTATACAATGGGTCGCAAAATACAACAGCTGTTGACCAAGTAAATATTATAAAGTCAATTAAGGAACTAGTCGGAACTGGTCTTGATGAAGGCTGAATAAGATTTACCTAAAGGTGGTGAAACACTTGGCATTGTATTCACGATCGGGGTGGTTTTGATCACCGATGAAAATCGTAAATTAAAAATCTGAAATGTTTGATATCGGTAATCTTAAACGCTGATTGCGGCGATCGGCAAAAATCGCCATCACCCGGGTACACCTAACGATATTCACCGTTCGCCGCGATTGGCGTTCAAATAGCAAAGTGTGTCAACGACTTGTATTAAGCCCTGACCGGCTATATTCAAAGCGCTAAAAAACCAAATTTCACCCGTTGTAGTCCAACTATGCTCCCTCATATGTTGACCAAAGGATTGAAATTTGAAATAGTGAGCGCGGAATGGCAATCTTGTCGTTTTAAATACTGTGCGCACTACAGCTTAGTTATTGAAATCAATTTTTTTTCTAATAAAATTTCTTTCTTCACGCACACTTATTATATGGAAATACAAGAGGTTTTACGCGGACGAAAAATTGAACCTTAAATTTTCTCCTTGTTGAATTGAATACGTGACAATCTTCGCTGTTTTTAGTTATCCTCGCCTTTTCGGTATTTTCGTACCTTTTTAGTACTTCTCTACCTCGGCCATTTCATGATCGAGACTTAAATCTTTTAATAGACGATCATTTCTTTGGAATTGGCAATGACATAAAAAATATGACGAGGCCTTTTAAGCAAATAAAATGGGGCGTTTGACTCCAACTTCGCTTCCAAAAAAAAAAAAACCCTGGAAACAAAGCTGACTAGATGTTGGAGCACAGCTTCCACATTGCGAGCCAAGAGTTCAGAAACATGAAAATTCTCTCCGCCTTTCCACGGTAAATTGACTTAGTATCATGAAGCAACGGTCTCAGAAAATCCTCCAGAGATTTTCTTTGTCAAGGTAAGATCTCGATGCTGAGAGAATTTAAATTGATTAAAGGTAGAAGTTTCAAATTTATGATCTCCCCAATTTACTAATTTTTTTTTTAATATATCAGTCGTCATGGCCGTGCCGATATCCTGTTTACGAAAAGAGCTCTAAATTAAGTTATACTGAATGTCCTTAGTTCCTGGTATCGATACAGAACTACAGCTGAGCGAATCAAGAGTGTTCTTACAGTAATATTTCTTACAACTTAATTCGAAGTAAGCTTCACTTGTCTCGGAATTGGCTGCATAGAATTTTTTCCTGAAATTTTCTGTAGTGAAATACAACTGAGCTATTGCAGACATTTGGATCAGTTATTTTGATATTAAGTTGATGTATGTTGGGCAAAGAGGCCGAAAAGGTTTTTAATTCCCTTTTTCCCTACTCAATTTTTTGTTTGTTACACCTGTTATCAGTGAAATTTGTCTCTTCCTTCTAATTTTTCATTTCCGAATAACGATGCCATCTTCGTTAATTTGAAAAACGGACACGAAGATTTGACGAATAGTTAAGCTGATATAAGTGCAGTTATTCAAATCAAAGCAAACTTGTAATTTATAATAATATAATAGCTTGAATTGTAAGTTGAATGAAAGGAAATAACAACAGCATTCAAATTCATACACTGTACGTCGGGCGTAACAGAAAACTGATACAAACAAGGGAGACATGTTTCTCGGCTTCTTCACTGCACTTGCCGTCCACTTACATCGACTTAACGTCAGAAAATTTAGGGAAATTCAAAGATTAAAGTTTTCGAGATTACAAGATCAACCTTCAAATAAGTTTCCACGAAATGTAATATTAAAAAATACTCTTAATTCGTTGAGCTGCAGCACCTCATTGGTAAGAGGGACAGTTTTCAAATTGAGCACAACAGTTGAGACCATTTGTAACGAACGCATCAGCAACATTTCAAAACGTTTACGCGAACCATACAATTTATACGTAACCAGCGGTTTCTCAAACAGAATTATGATAAATTTTGCACTAAAGATAACTACAGACGATAAAACGACAAAAAAAAACAAACAAACAAACAAATAAAAAAAAAACCGAACAGAACCGGCGAAATGACAACGAAAAACATACCTGTCGGTTCAGTGGATATCAAAAGGGACACGAGATGCGGCATAAAAATCATACGAGGACAAACTACATAACATCAACGACATTTTTCGTGCTAAAAATAAAAATATAAGTACCAACACGAGGGGACTGAAGCTCAGTGTGCGGATGGACCACTGGCCCTTAAATTTGTTGTTACAGCATATTTAAAATTCATCTAGCGAAAAGCAAATATAGCTGATTCAGTACAACTTAGGTTAGAGCTCTTTTAGTAAACAGTATAATAGTACGCCTGATAATTCAATGATGAACTAAGATCCATCGTAATTCTTAAACAGCTAGATTTGATCGATTGAGATTCTCTATGGGAGGTTTTTTATCGACTCATTATCTATACCTTTGTGGATTGTTTCATGGATAAACCACCTCGTTCTCTTCTTCGTCGAAATATAATCAGTATAGCTCGGAGGAGCTTCTTCTTCGATTACAGGGGATTTAACACAACATCGTGGGGCGACATTACCAGCAATTACCAGCCCCAATAATGTTATAACTACTTTTTCACCTTACATACAAACGCTGATGTTCTTCAAATCATCACTTATCTCTTTTATTTACTGCTGGGGGATGAGATATTCGACGCACTGTAGTGGACACACTCTAAAAACTACACGAAAATCGTAAGTTCTGATTCTTGACCTTGAAAACTAGAGTCCTTCCCCTGAGAGCAATGTTCAATTTGACGTTGTCCGCTCATCGATGATATTAAATTCGAGGTGAAGTTCGATTTTGGAAAACCAACGTTGTCAAAGTAGAATTACGGTCCTGTTTTAAAAACCATACTTCATCAGGATGTATCTATGGAATTTTGAGATTCAAAAAGGAAACCTTCCAGTTTTTGAAATTTGTTTTCAAATGTGCTAACAATTTTACTCCAGACGCCACCGGTTTAAGTGCAACGCAGTAACCTAGATAATTAAACGCATTTGATTTTGCAGATATTTCAACCCAATCTGAGCACGCTAATTCTGTACCGAAAGATGTTGGGTTAAACTTCCTGAAACCAAAGAAGTTCCTTTGAGGTATAGGTAATATATTTCGACGAAAAAGAGAATTAACCTAATCGCAAAATTATAGACTGTTTATCTTTTATCGAAAGGGCGGATCACTTACGCTTTGAGGACATGATGATAGCGAATAAACATTCGTGACGCTGTGTTGCCGAACGAGCCGATAGAGCGTGAAGTCTCACTTAGCAACAAAGCAGCTTTAAGCCCATCAAACCTCATTCAAATGTTTTTGCTTAGTTACGAAGCGTGCTAGCGCCACTTTTTGAAAGCAAAAGAAACTTGCCCTAGCTTTACTTCAACGCTGAAATTTTAAAAAGAATATGACTGCAGATCTTGATCAAGATTAATAAATATTCATTAAAAAATTTGGACCAAGGAAAAAGTACGGATAATCGAGAAATCCAGATAGCAGAGGTCCGGATAATCGAGGTTCGACTTTACTACCATTTTTGATAAATATGGGGCGTCGTTGCGCGCGCCGCGATCTCCGCTATGAAAATAGCGATTGCCATGCCAAGCTCACTGTTTCAAACTTCAATTCTCTATTCTATGCATGGGTTCGACCGCAAAAGGAAAAATTTGGTTTTTGAGCGTTTCGAGTATAGCCGGTCAGAGCTTAGGAAAGCTGTATCCAGCTACCTCAAACGATGTCCTAGAATACAAACAAGTACAAACATACAGGATACCTTATTGGTCCCATAGGGCTTTTAACAAGGTACATTGTGCATTTATAATATACATACATACAATAAATTTAAACTAAGTGTCAAATAAGGGATTAATTTCTCTCGAAAAAGGTTGGAGTTTCAAAATGTGACAGTTCTTTATGGAGGGGTCTGAAGCAAGTGACCTAATAGTGAAAACCAAAAGCGCGTTTACACTATAACAGTTGCAAAAGCAGAGAATCCCAATCAAAGGGTTCCCGAATCTCCACAAAAGTAGTGAATTACTAAGAAGAAAGGAGGTGTGCGCATGGGAAGTGTTGTAAGCGTGAATAAAAATAAATAAATGAAATAATGTAAGTTATTAAGTCAAGCACTCTCGTTTAGGGACCAACAAAATGCAAAGCGGCCACGTCAACCACAACACAAAACAAAAACTAATGATAGTAATAAGGAATTGAAACAGTCATAAGTGCAGAATAAGAATGAGGAAGATGAAATATTCGCTGGTTAGTATTCAAAGTATTAAGTGGTGAAAGAAATAGCTAAGGTAGGTCTAAGGAGCTGAAAAATTGGGGCTGGACTAAATTGTATGGTTGATAAAAATGATTAGTAGATGAATCATGCACTTGCGTTAAGGGACCAAGAAACTGCGTGAGATGTTCTCAGACATGACTTTAAGTGCGGTAGAGTCGTCGCTGAGGTCGTAGGAGCTGCGGTGTCGTTTGTTTCGGTAGTTGCTGTAGGTCGTGGTGATTGCTTCGTCGAAGGAAGTCGTCATTGTAGTTGATTTTTGGCAGGAATCTCACAACAAGACTAATTGAACACAGGCGGGCGACGAAAAAAGATGATGTCAACAATCACATTATTGAACATCATCGACTTACAAACCACACTTTTGACTGAGACTCTGCGCAATGCCTGACCTACTGCATTAACTACTTTCAACGACTGCCTCTGGAAAGCTGGTTTACAACAGAATCCTCGCAACGGGTGTCAACTGCTACCTGTATCATGCAAAGGAGTTATTTACGCCATTCACCTTACCGCAGAAACGAGCCAATCAGAGCGACTTAACTTTACCGACGAATCGAAACCAACCAATCACTGCCGGCTTACGTTACCTGAGTCTTACAATCAATAACAGCACGGCAAAAATCACCAATCAGTTTATACGAACCGACTGCGTACAGTGTTCAAAGATTGAACCCAGAAAAAAATAAACTTAAGTAAGCACATTTGGAGACAGTTTTCGAACGTACAAGTTATAAGTTTAAATCCAAAAACGCTGTAAGAAGTATGTCTTCAGAGACATACACTCCCCAGAGTCGGAGTTTAATTCTCCTTTGAAATATTGGCTTTCCAAAATCGAACTTTACTCGAATCGAGTTTCCTTGATTAGTGAACAGCGTTGAACATCAGGAGGAGTCTAAAGTCAAACGACAACCAAAATCTGAGCCAGAAAATAAGACGGAGCCAGATTGAGACCTCGTCCGATATCCGAAAGAGGCTGGAATCGAATCAAGTCCAAATTTGAAAAAAAAAAAAAAAAACCTTTCCGAATAGAATGCAGCCCACAATCGAATTCCGTCTAAATTCAATTGGAAAAAGTCCAATGAATATCAATTTGCACTCAAAATAAGACGGCAGATTGCAAATTAAACATGGCTCTCTGATGAAAGACTCTAGTCTCCACGTCCCAGAATCATAACACACGTTGGTGTATCTTTTTTAACATTACAGCGTGTCGAATGTGTCTCGTCCTCCAGCAGTAAATAACAGGGTTAAGTGATGAATTGAAAAACATCAGCGCATAGGTGTAGCTTAGAAAACTAGTCATGACGATGTTGGGGCCGGTAATTGTCAGGGCAGCCATAACGATAAAGCGTGGGAAATACCAAACTGAAAAGGCAAAGTAAACATATAAAATTCCAACAACAGTTTTCATGATATCATTGCAAAATTCTCATCTCGCTTGTTTGTCTGGATCGTGGCTCTTATTCTTGTATTTACTAGGCTCGAATTTGTCTTTTGTGACGTTGTGTAGTACAAAAAATCTTACAATCAGCGGATAACTGTAGTGACGAGGAAGGAAATGGTTCCAATAGATGACACTACCGTAGAGAGTACAGCAAAAGGAAAGAAAAAATAGATAAACGAAGTTCACGAACTGAAAGTCTATATCGAAATGACCACTCCAACAATCTGTTTGTGAGTAAAACTTCTCTGGTATCTGATATGAAGTAACCCGTCATGGCCGCGTCAATATGTTTACGAAATGAGCTCTAAATTAAATTGTATTGTATTGAATATTTTTGGTTTCTCGTATCGAGCGGAACTGCAGCTCAGCAAATCAAAAAAAGTACTTCTTACGCGCAATTTCGAAGTAAGGTTCACTATCTCGAAAATGGCGACGTAGAATTTTTTCCTGAAATTTTCTTTCGTGAAATACGAACTATATGCAATCATTTTAATCAGTTTTTTGACATTACGTTGATGAAAATTTGGCGATGAGGCCGAGAACATTTTTTCCCTTTTTCCTTATCTCAGGTTTTTGTTTGTTGCGATATTGAAGTTCACAGCTATTGTCTTTTCCTTTTAATCTCTCATTTCTATTTGCGATACCGTCTTCGTCAATTTGAAAAGCGGAAATGATGAAAGTTAAGCTTCCAAGTGCAATTATTAAAATAAAAGCAAAAGGAATCGTCAGTAGAACGAAAAGAAAAAAACAACAGCTTTCAAATTCGAGCGTAACAGAAAACTGATACAAACGAAGGAGTGATAATTCTCGACTTCTTCGCTGCACTTGACTTCGACTTACATGGACTCCGTGTCAGAAAATTATGAGAAATTTCGTAGAAATTCTATACTTCCATTTTCGAGATAGAGAAGCTTCTTTTAGAGTTTCAGGCAATTTGATATAAAATCTTGGGTCGACATTGTTTAGTGCCTCTCAGGCATGTCTACCTCGATTGTCACAAATCCCCGCCTTTAGGCATTGACAATAACCTCTGTTAGATTTTGTCGTTCGAGTGATGATTCTACTTAATCTTTGTAACAATACTTACCAAGCAGTAGTTCAGCGCTGAATCATTATAGTTGGGTCAATATGTGAGGTAATGCCCAAGATTTTCCCTAAAAGTCTCCGAGTTTGAAAATCTCAATTTGACTTTTTGTTGTTAACTGCCTTTTGAACAGTGTTATCTGCTACACAGCTATCATGTTAAACGTTGTTACAATCTATGCGATTGCAAAAACGTCTGCCTTGCCGAAACCTTTGAAACATTGCTACTGAGTGTTTTTGTTTGGATTTATTGCATTTTGGGGCTGAAGCAATCCATTTGTAAGGGCCAAATTGGACCATGAGAAGGGTGAATTTGAAAAATACTGAGGCCACTTTGGAATTTAAGGGAGGCTAAAACAGCCCCAAAAATTCAGTCCTCTCACAAATGGCACCTTTGAAAATAGCCAATATTTCAGCTCCAGTGCAAGTGAAGTTCAGAGGTAGAGGGCTGTTTCCTCGGCACACTGATTCCCCCTCCCCCTTACAGTCAAATAATGAATATACACTGCATACTTTATCTTTCAAATACTAATCTATTTAATTCTAGTTATTGTTAATGTTAAAACCTTTTACAGACCATGATTTTAAAGTTATGAAGAATATCAATTATGGTATAAATGGACAAACATGATTTGAAAGAATAGGACAATAAATATTCACATTTGTAACTTAAATGCAACCATTTTCTAAAATATATCCCTTCACTAAATCACTAAATCAGTATACTTCATAAAATTGCAATCATTGCTAGAGATTACACACAAGAGACACTTGTAAGTAAAGCATCCCTTTTCAATGACTCAACAAATGCGGTGTGAGGAAGCTTATAATCAAGACTGACTGAATTTTTTGAAGTACAGAAAATTATCAAATTAACGCAACAGCAATAAGTGGTCCTGCTCCTGCACAAGAATATAGATTTCGTTTGATTTGTGCATCTGAAAAACAAAGAGTTTTAGAGCCGCATTGAGTATTCTTTCAGTGTATGTGAAAATACATCCCATTTTACATTATTATTAAAACGTTATCTTTCATTATGTACTACCTCAGGCATTTGCCAAGTCATCGAAAAAGGAGGAAACAGTAACAAGAGTCTGCCCGCGTCCAATTTCAAGCAATGCCTGCTCTAAAAAAGGAAAAATTGCCTTTGACTGATTGTAGGAGACATTATCAATATAAAATGAGCCAAGTAACCCAATGACAGCATCAATAATTCCTTCTTGTGGGAGCTGTCATAAATATCTCCAACAATAACAATTCAGGGTGACCCTCAAAATGCACTCGCCAAGACCAGTTTTCACTCGCCCAAAAGTTTACCTCCCCCCCCCCCCCCCACCACACCACCCCCGCGTCTTTCCATATTCCTTCGACTGATCACAGGTAGCTTTCGGGGCCTTTTCCTTCTTTTTCTCTTCGACTACTTTGGAGACTCCAGAAATATATTTCCGCATTTTTATTCTGTACGCGATCAGTTTACGGGAGAACACGCAATGATCAGAAAGCTGGGAAAGTACGGCAAACGATTTGCTTGCAACGTCGTCAAGCACTTGGCAGACCGAGGTTCTTCCAAACGGGCGAGTGATCGAGAATTTGCACTCGCCCGACACTTTTCACACTCGCATTGGCGAGCGGGCGAGTACTAATGTCCGACACTGCAATTAGTGGCTGGATGTAATCTATGACTACCGAATCAACATCAGCCTCTCTCTGCAACAAAAAAAAAAATTTACTGATCTGTAGTTCCGCATAAATACGAGGAACTAGGAACATTCAATATAACTTAATTTAGAGCTCTTTTCGTAAACAGTATATTGGCACGGCCACAAAGGCTGATGTATAAAAGAGAAGGATTTAAATTAGGGAGATCATAGACTTGAAACTTTAATTAATTTAAATTCTCTCAGCATCGAGGTCTCACCTCAACTAAGAGTCTCTCTGAAGGAGTTTTTATGAGACCGTTCCAAGAGGTTTTTAGAGGAAGTTCCTTATAATGCAGAGCGACTTTGCCGTGAAAAGGCGGAGAGAACTGTCATGTTCTCAATCATGAAATGGCCACGGCCAGGATAGAGAGGATTGAAAAGGTACGAATATACCAAAAAAAAAATCACTCAATCTGCATAGCTAAGTTGTAGTTCTCCGTCCATTCGAGGGATTAGTTTTAAATGCGCACAGTAGTTGAGAAAATAAAAATTTGGAAACACCAAGATTAAATTGGTTGAAATTTTCTGAGCAGCAAGGCCTAATCTCAGTTCAACTAAGGGAATCCTCGAATTAAGAAAAAAAATAATCGAATATCTTCTGAGACCGTCCCAAAAACCTTCTTAACGGGATTTTCCCATAACACTAGCGGTTGCTGCCATCCCGCGCCCACTATTTCAAATTGTAATCGTTTGGATCACAATTTGAGGCAGAATCGTTCGACTGCAACCGCAAAAACTTAGTCTCTGAGCGCTATGAATGTAGCCGCTCAGAGCTTTAGCCGGTGACACTCTTTACTATTTGGAACACAGATCGGTAAATATCGTTAATTGCGGCAATCGGTGTATAAAATTTCCAATATCAGACCTGTCAGATATTCAATTTGTGATTTTCAACGGTGATGAAATCCGTACCGATGGGTGAATAAAATGGCAAATGTTTTACTAGCTTTAGGGAAACTTTATCTAGCCATCTTCGAGACCATGAAAGAAATAATGGCGTTTTGTTTTCCCACATTTGGTTCCTACTTGGTATCTCATTCTAAGCGTCTCTCTAAAACGGTTCTTATCTCATACAAAGTAAATCGGCATCAGAGACAAAACCGACCAAAATTATTGTCTGAATCGATTGATGATGCCCCGCAGTATGTCAATGAGAGTGAGACGAATGGGTCCCATCTTCCAGCAGTATATGACAGGGTTCAAAGATGATTTAAAGAAAAACAGAGTCATTGCGCACTGCCAAGCTTTGTATGAAGAAGTCGAAGCTGAGGGGTGAGCCAGGAGTAAAATAGAAAGAATATAAGAAGGAAAATAACAAATCAATAGCACAATAGATACGTAAAATGTTCCAAGAGCTGACTCTCTAAGCCTCAAAATGTTAGATATGTCGCTATTTTGAACTCCCCGTTGTGCCTCTTGGATTTGAAGGTTTTGAATATGGTTTTTGTGTCGCTCTAAGACTATATAAATCCTCCAGCATACAACTGGTATTATAATAAGGCAGACAGTCAAACTCACATACCACATTACCAGTGGAATGATAAGCAATTGAACCCAAAAGACAACTGAAGAAAAAACTGCACTGAAAATCCACATAGATGTCACTGCTGCAACGACGCGCTTGTGAGTAACAAGCTCTTGATATCTGAGATGAAGGTGAACAGCTAAGAACCTGTCCATACTTATGGCTACAACATTAAAGAACAAAGATACACCAAAAAAAATGTATAATGGCGGACAATCCCAGGTAAGAAATGCAGTCGATATGTTTTTGTTGTAACCAGCGGACCAAGTTATGAATGTGGAGCGGTTGGGCCAACAAACCAACGCCAACATCCGAGACAGCCAAACTCAGTAACAATGTTCTCAAAGGCTTAGGCAAAGACGCGGTTTTTGTTATCACATGGATGGTGACGATGTTTAAAATGATGGTTGCATAAGACAGAAAGCTGTTGATGACACAATTAGTAAGAACTGTCGAACGAAGGTCTTCAAATTGCGTACGGCTCGGAAAAAAAGACTTGTTGAGGTCGTCGCAAATTGTTTCTGCCATGAGAGATGAGCGTCAAAACTACCGTGGCTCTAAAAACGATGCAATTAAAATTATAAAGTTGTCAATCACGAGAATATAAGACAATTGAAGCCATCTGCACGAATTCATTCAAAATTTCTTCTACTCTGGCCTTTGAGGGTTTTAAAAAAGCTTCGAGTATTGCTTTCACTCGGCGTTAGCTTGAACTAAAACAAATCATCTGTTTAATTCTACAAGATATTTCGTTTAAAGATGGATTTAAAATCTAAAAAATGTTATATGAAGGAACGCTTTCATTAACATATTGCTCATTTATCAAAATGAGTAAGAGAAACATTATAGTCCATTAACTGAAAGAGTGCTTGACATGTTCTTCTCTATTATTAGGTTGGTCTGAATAAACTGAATAAACATCCTCAGAGACCGAGCATTTTATGGCTGTGAGGGAAAGAGGGAGTTTGGGGGAATACATGATCTATCTGTGGCGGATCTCGCAGGTGTTCGGGATGTTCCGGCAAACTCCTTAAAATGAGATAGCTAAGGTAAAAAAGATGCTAGGTTGTAAAGATGATAAAATAATTTCGAGTAAAGTTTGGTGTAAATAAGCATGATCGTATTTTTCAAATACAACAAAATTGTTAGTCGATTTTTAGTCTTTAAATAATAACAAACATGGAAAAATTACGCGTGCTGTCAAAATTCTGTCTGCTTTTAGTTTCTGTGACGCCTTTCTCATGCAAATTATTTAAAATAGTTAATAACATGATTTCTCGTGCATTTTGCGTAAATAAGCGCTTAACAGTTTTTCAAAGACTACAAACTGCACTTGTCTTACGATTTCGTGCAACTCTGTTGCTCTTTGAAAAATTTACTCGCACTTATAAAACCAAACTGCACGAGGAATATTGTTTTTACCAAAAGAAATAGAACCGTTTTCGGCCAATCAGAAGTGTATAATATCGAATCCAGTTCAGTTCACGAACAGCACTTAGCCCAGAAAAAGTCGAGAACTTGCTTACTAATATCGTAGTTTATACCATGCATGGTATTTGGTCAAAAATAATCCTGCAACACGAAAGGAATACAGGAAAATTTTATTTATTGTTCTTGTTAATAGCAGATGTAAATTGAAAACGAGAGCTTGTTTTTTTGTTTGTTCTTTTTTTGTACCATCAGTACATGTAAATGAAAAGTGAAATATGGAATTATGTGTGTGCCTATAGAAGACTTTTAGCTTGGTAGAGTCAGTAAGTAAGGAAGTAATGAAAAAAGAAACGGTAAATGACGGGACTATAGGTTTATTTTGTCCAGAAGTAAAGAGAAGTTTTCAAATGAGGGCTTTCAAATGCAGCTAGGGATTGACTTAATTTCATTTTACATCGCAAAGTGATTGGTAAAGAATTTCACGCCATCTGTCAGCTATTCAGATGCAACTTGATAGTCTTCAATAATGCTAAAAATAGGACGAAATTAGTTGTTGAAGCCTTTACCACTGAGGAAAATGTTTGTGAACGTGGAACCCCATTTAATGCTGTACTTAGAGAATATTGACGAAACGTTTTAAATTTCCTTTGTTTGAGAGCATTTATTGTTATTAGAGATTAAAAGGACTCCAGTCTACAAAAAGCGACTTCATCGCTGATCTGTAGTTCCGCATAAATACGAGGAACTAGGAACATTCAATATAACTTAATTTAGAGCTCTTTTCGTAAACAGTATATTGGCACGGCCACAAAGGCTGATGTATAAAAGAGAAGGATTTAAATTAGGGAGATCATAGACTTGAAACTTTAATTAATTTAAATTCTCTCAGAATCGAGGTCTCACCTCAACTAAGAGTCTCTCTGAAGGAGTTTTTATGAGACCGTTCTAAGAGGTTTTTAGAGGAAGTTCCTTATAATGCAGAGCGACTTTGCCGTGAAAAGGCGGAGAGAACTGTCATGTTCTCAATCATGAAATGGCCACGGCTAGGATAGAGAGGATTGAAAAGGTACGAATATACCAAAAAAAAAATCACTCAATCTGCATAGCTAAGTTGTATTTCTCCGTCCATACGAGGGATTAGTTTTGAATGCGCACAGTACTTGAGAAAATAACAATTTGGAAACACCAAGATTAAATTGGTTGAAATTCTCTGAGCGGCAAGGCCTAATCTCAGTTCAACTAAGGGAATCCTCGAATTAAGAAAAAAATTAATCGAATATCTTCTGAGACCGTCCCAAAAACCTTCTTAACGGGATTTTCCCATAACACTAGCGGTTGCTGCCATCCCGCGCCCACTATTTCAAATTGTAATCGTTTGGATCACAATTTGAGGCAGAATCGTTCGACTGCAACCGTAAAACTTGGTCTCTGAGCGCTATGAATGTAGCCGCTCAGAGCTTTAGCCGGTGACACTCTTTACTATTTGGAACACAGATCGGTGAATATCGTTAATTGCGGCAATCGGTGTATAAAATTTCCAATATCAGACCTGTCAGATATTCAATTTGTGATTTTCAACGGTGATTTTCAAATGTTTTACTAGCTTTAGGGAAACTTTATCTAGCCATCTTCGAGACCATGAAAGAAATAATGGCGTTTTGTTTTCCCACATTTGGTTCTCACATTAAGAAAGGACAAAGTTTTTATTTTATGTCGAAACAAATATATACTTACCTCGATACTTTTGCTTAGCTTTAATCATTTTATCTACAGGGATTCCGAAAACAAAAACCACCTCGTTCGCTTTCTCTTCGAAACATATTCTCCACACCTCAAGGAAACTTCTTCCTTGTCCTCAGGAAGTTTAAAATGACATTGTGGGTGGAATTAATTGCCTTTCAAGTCCAAAATACAAAATACGCAAATTACCTGCTCCTTGAAAAAACAGCTCTTCGTCAAATTTCTCTTTGGTGTGGTAAGTGCCCTAGTCTTCACCTAACACGTACTAAGTGGCAATTCAGCACTGGGTCATCAGGGCAGAATAAAACTGCGAAAAAATTCTCAGGACCCACCCACAAATATCAGAATTAGATAAACTCCAATCAACATTTATCGTAAACTGCGTTTTGAACAGTTTTATTTGCTACACTGCTATCATTGTTGAATATTTTCACAAATTATGCAAATCGCAAAGACATCTGCGCTGCCGAAACCTTTAAAAGGGTTGCCAGTGAGTGCCACTGTGTAGTGAGGTTAGCAACTCGCTTGATCGTTTAGCGAGAGGTATCGAGACTCTGGACTCTTCTCTTTTTATTCTCTTCACGAGAGCTACTACAGCTTCGACTACCGCAATGCTTCAGATATTTTTTTCCTTCTCGATTTAGCGAGGAGAGCCCACGTATTAAATACAAAAATCGCAGACATGTTTGGATTAGCTGACCGTGGGAGTTTACATAGTGTATCCGTTCTATTTGCAAAGGGGGAATTTGGGTGGCTCGCTCCAAAGTACTTGGCGAGCACCAAGGAACCAATTAAACGCCAACGATCGAGCTGCGCCCGAGAATCGCGCTCACAACCAGGATCTTCAGTGTGGGAAAAAAAACCCAAGGACAGCTCAACACAAACACGACCACCTATGAAACTTATTATTCTCAACCACAACAAGCGATTAAAATGTCTAACACGGTAATAAGAAAATAATGGGAATAAAAATCGCGAAAACTAACAACTTGGAAACATCGAAAAACAAATACCAACTAAAATACTTTATTCGCGCCAAGAGGGCTTTTTAAGATAGTTACATTGTGCGCTTAGAATATACATACATACAAATAAATGTTAAACTTAATGTCAAAAAAGAAATCAATTCTCTCTTAAAAGGTTAAAATCAGTTTTTTGTTTAAGCAGCATCTTAAATTTTTCATGTCCGTTTCCACTTGAGCGACAACTCTAAGGAATTCCAAAGTTTGACAGTTCTGAAATAAAGTGTTCTTTGTCTTCTGCATGTGGGGGTTCTGTACAGGGAATCCGTAAATTTCTAAAGGCACGTTAACTTCATGTATGGTTCTGTTACTGTAAAAAAGCAGGGTCTGAACACGCGATTCGCAATCCGGAATTCTGTGGTCCTACTCTGACCAACCTTGTTTCTAGGGAATTTTCCTGAGAGCGAGGTTGAAATGTAATATCATAGTTTGTCCAAAGTTAACTGATCTCCCGCCAGCCGGAATTATTTTTAAAAAAGCCACGTCATATGAAGTATTTTCAGCTCCCAAAAAAATAACAGTCACGAATATGCTCAAAAGACAATGATGGCCGAGAACAGCGAAGATTAGCACAGATTGCGATTCAAGACGGACTAAACGTTTACTTAAAAAGGGTATAGCTCCTTGCATTTTGTGCAACTAGCATAAGATGTAAAACTTCTTGTCTTTGCTTTTTATATTCAAGTGTCCATGTTACCGTTGACAAGTGGAGAATTTTAGTCCAATGGACAACCATCGAAGCCAGTAGATTTTTTTTCTTCTTTTTGTGTTCCATTCCATAATTTTCCTAACCGTATAAGTTCCCTCTCCTTCAGTTGTCAGATCAACATTAAGTTGACGATGGTCGAGGCTCTTATTTTGAACCATCATGGTCTCCATTTGGTGGCTCATTATAAGTTTTTCTCTAAAGCGTTTCGTATCTCACGCAAAGTGAATTGGCATCAGAAACAAACCTGACCAAAATTATTGTCTAAATCGATTGATGATGCCTCGCAGTATGTCAATGAGAGTAACACGAATGGGTCCCAACTTCCAGCAGTATATGACAGGGTTCAAAGATGAGTTAAAGAAAAACAGAGTCATTGTGCAGTGCCTAGCTTTGTATGAAGAAATCGAAGTTGAGGGGTGAGCCAGGAGTAAAATATAAAGAATACAAGAAGGCAAATAACAAATCAATAGCACAATACATACGTAAAATGTTCCAAGAGCTGAATTTCTTAGCCTCAAAAAGTTAGATATACCGCTATTTTGAACTACCTGTTGTACTTCTTGGATTTGAAGGTTTTGAATCTGGTTTTTGTGTCGCTTTAAGACTATATAAATCCTGCAGCATACAATTTGTATTATGATAAGGCAGACAGTCATACTCACAGACCATATTACTTGTGGAATAATAAACAATTGAACCCAAAAGACAACTGAAGAAGTAATTGCACTGAAAAGCCATATTGATGTCACCGCTGCAATGACGCGCTTGTGAGTAACAAGCTCTTGATATCTGAGATGAAGGTGAACGGCGAAGAACCTGTCCACACTTATGGCTACAACATTAAAGAGCGAAGATAAACAAAAAACATCTATAATGGCGAAAAATGCCTGGTAAGAAATGCAGTCCATACGTTTTTGTTGCAACCAGCTGACCAGGTCATAAATGTGGAGCGGTTGGGCCAATAAACCAACGCCAACATCCGAGACAGCCAAACTCAGTAACAATGTTCTCAAAGGCTTAGGCAAAGACGTAGTTTTTGTTATTGCAAGGATGGTGACGATGTTTAAAATGATGGTTGTATACGACAGATAACCGTTGATGATACAGTTAATGACAAGTGTCAGACGAAAGTCTTCAAAATGCGTATGGTTTGGGAAAAAAAAGCTTTCGAGGTCTTCGCAATATGTTTCCGCCATGAGAGCTAAGCATCAAAACTACCGTGGTTCTAAAACCAATGCAATTAAAATTATAAAGTTGTCAATCACGAGGATATAAGACAATTGAAGCCATCTGTACGAATTCATTCAAGATGTCTTTAACTCTAGCATTTTAATGTTTTTAAAAAGATTCAAGTGCCGCTTTTTCTTGGCGCTAGCTTGAACTAAAACAAATTATCTGTTTAATTCTGCAAGACATTTCATTTTAGAGATGGGTTTAAAACCTTATAAAGGTTATATGAAGGAACACTGTCATTAACATATTTTTCTTTTATCAAAAGGAGTAAGCGAAACATCAAAGTCAGTTAATTGAAAGCGTGCTTGACATATTCTTGTTTATACATGTATTCATTTTGTCCCACAGTTTCATGAAATTTTTTATGGAAAATTTACTCGCGCCAAAGTGCACCAGTAATGATGTTATTTCCTATACAAATGCACTCGTTCTCAGTCAATCGGAAGTGCGTAATTTTTTTATATATACCATTAATTTGAGCAATCCATAATTAGAGAGTTTTCAGTCGTTTACGAGGAACTTAGGAATATTTTCTGGAGGAAAATAATCATGGAAACCCCCCTCCCATTACTTCAGATCGCGTTCGACTCGCGTTCCAACCGCCCATGCACCCCCCCCCCCCCGACGAATATCGAGTTCGGTTCAGTTCATAAACTGCCGCGAGAAAGTCGAGAAATGGCCGAGTAATGTCTCAGTCTCAACCTAAAGAAATTCATGCCAGAAATTAAATGAAAAAATAATCCTGTAACAAGTATTTAAGGAATACAGGAAATTTTTGTCTTAGTGTTCATGTTGACGGTAGATGTCAATTAAAAATGAGAGCATTTTTTCGGTAACATCAATACATGTAATTAAAATCGAAATATGGAATGGTGTACGTGTCAATGGAAGACGTTTAGCCTGTCTGACGTTAGTAAGTAAAGATGGACAAAAAAGAAAAAAACAGAAAATGATAGGACTATGAATGTATAGTGTCCACAAGTAAAGAGAAGTTTGCAAATGAAGGCTGTCAAACGCAGCCAAGGATTGTGTTAGTTTTATTTTACATGGCAAAGTGATTGGTAGAGAATTTCACGCCATCTGTTGGCTGCTCAGATGCAAATTAATAAGCTTCAGTAATGCTAAAAATAGGACAAAATTAGTTGTTGAAGTCTTTACCACTGAGGATTGTGTTAGATTCATTTTACATCGCAAAGTGATTGATAGAGAATTTCACGCCATCTGTCGGCTACTCAGATGCAAATTAATAAGCTTCAATAATGCTAAAACTAGAGGTTTTGCACAGCAGCCATGTTGGATGGCAGGAACAATAGATTATTTTTTCCATGGGAATAAATTCATTTCTTATGCAAATTATTTTCATTGTTCCTGCCATCCAACATGGCTGCTGTGCAAAACCTCTATAGGACAAAATTAGTTGTTGAAGTCTTTACCACTGAGTAAAATGCTTTTTGTGAACGTGGAGCCCCATTTAATGCTTTGTTGCTTTGTGGGCGTTTATCATTATTAGAGGTTAAAAAGACTCGAGTTCTACAAAAAGCGAATTGTGGTAGACCGTTTCTTTTTCTGTTAATTACAGCTTGGTGTACAGGAAAACAAATTCAAATCCCGCTTGATTGAAGTGGTACTCGGCCTGCTAGATCAAAATCTACGTTGGTTCTTTGCTGAAACCAGAACGAAAAAGGGCGAAGATTACACCAAATCTGCTGAACCCAGAACGAAAAAGGGCGAGAATTACGGCAAATCTACCTTTCTGGGATTGCGTTACTCGTCACTCGATAAGGAGATGCCCCGATTCCCAACCCCGTCCTTTTAAAAAGAGAGTTTAAAATTTTCCACTGATCCAAGATTTTCGAGATCAAGCCTAATGCTAGATAAACGAATAAAAATCCCTAAGCTAGGCGGCAAAGAAAATGTCTCACATAAACTTGCTATCGAGGAGGAAGACCTCAGGTAGCTGAGATCTAGCGATGTATTTTCCTTGTTCCAACCACATTCCCTGCTGAGGAACGTTTGGTTTCATGTTGTCCTTTTCAAAGAAGCTTGCCAAAGGAGAGCTTCAAGTTAGAAATCGATGCGGCTGGGCGAAGGTAGGCAACACCGAGCCAAGATTAAATACCAAAGAAACATTCAGGAGGATTGAACGATGTAGAAAGCACAGAAAAAGAAGCAAGGGTGTATGAAACCCAAGATAAAGGTCGCCTAGCTATAAGGCGCTGAAGTTATACCTGCAGAAAGTCAATCCAAACTGCACTACTTTTTTCCAGTATCCGAAGAAAAACAGCACAGCCGAAGATGCAGTTTTTATACGAAGCACGAACGTTTGGAATACACAGCTTTGCTAAAATGATAAGACGGTATCTTCGAAGAAGTGCGTTTATCTAAACTTGCACAAACCATTGTGTAAAAGCTACTGCCATCACTCTCTGGTCCAATGCTGGGATTTCAAACCGCCACATTATGGCCATTTCAGGTGACCGTTCGTCTGTGAGGAAAAATTTCTCTATTAGCGGGGCTCCCACGAGCGCGAAGCGCGCGTGGAGCAGAGCCCCATTCCCATGGAATATGGTCAACCTATTTTCGTTTGGTTGTCACGTGACTGACCGAGCGTACGTACATACGTACGTACGTATGTGCCCTCTGTCATGTATGTTATCACGAAAATACTATATGATCAAATTTGAAAATATGGCGTCCGCGCGGCCGACCCTCTAAATTTTCAGGTCGGATTTTTCATTCATTTGTGCTCGAGTTAGACCTTGTGGAGCTCAGAATGTAAAGTAACAATGCTATAGAATACTCTGCTTGGAAAAGAATGGATATCAAGGTCTTAAAGGTGACAGAATAAGCTATCGAGTCAACAACAGTACGATTCTCTAAGACGATGTGAATTATGGACGTAAAGTGAAAACCGAACTTTCGGACTTTAAGCAGGGCCTAGGGACAATTTGACGATTCGATGGCCCGGTAAACATCATGTTATGTTCGAGTAACAATGTGTTAAAAGGTATTGTTTAAAAGAAGATTTTACGTCAAAGCGAAGTTTTTTCAGAATTTTCAACATAACGCTGCGCAATTTCTGGGGCAAGTAAACAACGATCTAAGCATGATGAATTTTACCGCGTGGGCTTTGTACACGCAAGAAATTCGTACGTTTTTCGCTTATAACAGCAAATCAAAAACTATTTTGAATAAATCTGTCGTCCCGAAATATTTCTTGGCCATTTTAGTCGTGCTTCCTATTGCGGAAGTGCGGAGTGCGGAGTGCGGAGTGCGGAGTGCGGAGTGCGGAGTGCGGAGTGCGGAGTGCGGAGTGCGGGGTGCGGAGTGCGGAATCTAATAAAAAAAAATAAAAAAAAAACAATGAAAAGAATAATTAAATACATAAATAAACTAGAAATAGAAATCTAGGAAATAAAAATAATAATTATTAAAAAAATTCATGCCGCCTGAAGTGGACTGTTCATATGGTATATTTAACCCAAGATTTTCATAGTTAGCAGTTCACTCTTACCTTGAGTTAGCAGTTCACTTTTACCACCTATTACCAGCTTTAAATGAATGTATTAAGTACGTTTATCCCCGTCATATGCCTTTCCATGTCAATTGATTGAATGCCTGGGCTAGGGGAGACAACTTATCTTTAACCTTCTCCAAGTGTTCGGTTAGTTGGGTCATAGCTCGGAAGATGGTGAGCGAAAACATCGGGAAAAAGGGTATTTTGTTTACTCTGTTTTGCGTTAAAAGCCTTCAAGTACTGTGTACCAACTTAACTTTATTTCCAGCTTAAAATCAGTAATTTTCTTCCGGAGAAGATATTAGACTCTAGCAGAAAAGAAAGAGAAATACATGGCCGCAGTCACGGTAGTTGCACGTGGAATTGACAAGACAAGCAACCCTGTGCAGTTAAATGGCTTTTTTGGGAAAACATTTAATTTTATAATTTTATTTCTCAAAGTGCAACTTTACCTGTGGATTGACTTGTTTCTCTATTTGTCAATCTACATTTTTTATCTTACTATTTTTCAGGGCTGAATATCTTTCATGGTTTTAGATTGAGCTTTGCGAGAACTTTAGGACTCGCAGTTGACAAGTTGTGAGAATGGTTCAAGGGTTAATTCACACGGATAGTTTATTTTTGGAAAGCAAAGCTTGAGATTGTTTCGAGGCAATACAGCTTTCCAGCGAAACCGGAAGGTGTAATTTCTCACATTTTCTAGACATGGTCAAAACTTGACTGTGCTTTACTTTTTTTTCCGTAAAAGTGAGCTGCTAACTTTAAAAATCTTAGTTAAATATACTTAATGAACAGTCCACTTCAGGCGCCGTGAGTTTTTTTAATAATTACTATTTTTATATCTTAAATTTCTATTTCTAGTTTATTTATGTATTTAATTATTCTTTTCATTGTTTTTTTTTATTTTTTTTTTATACAACGCACTCCGCACTCCGCACTCCGCACTCCGCACTCCGCACTCCGCACTCCGCACTCCGCATGCCGCACTCTGCGTTTTCGGAACAGCCTTGTTTTTTTTTTTTAATTTATTTTTTTTAGACTCCGCACTCCGCACTCCGCACTCCGCACTCCGCACTCCGCACTCCGCACTCCGCACTCCGCGTTTTCGGAACAGCCGACAAACTCGCATATTCCATTTTGAAATAGCGATTTTTATCTTTCATCTTGATCTTTTAGTTAAAACGTAATATGCACCTATCGTTTTTTTCGTCGGAAATAAGTTCTTTAATTAGTCTTCTTTCACTGGAGCTTGTTTTTTGGAAAAGATGATCTTTAAAAATTTACTGCGCATTATGTTTGCATTCTTGGTTTCTCCAAAATTTTGACTTTTTACAGGCATGTGTTACACGTAAGTGTCAATGGGTTAAATTTATACGAATGAAGTTTTTACCAAAAATTTTTAATATATGTAGAGAAATTTTATTGCAAAATTTTCGCTTATTGGGAGCTCCGCTTTTAGGCCTTGCTAAATCTATATATTAGGCATGTGCGAACAACACAAATCTAGATTCGTGGGCACAAATCTAGCCATTACGTGAGTAGAAGGGAAAGAGAGAAGGAAATGCCCATGCGGTATTGTATGTTTGCATGTTATTCGTGAATGCACTTAGAAACATAGGTGTAACTACACAGCGCCAAAATGAGTGTGAGTGCTCGGTTAGTATGGTGCGTTTGGCGAGCATTTTTTGACCCCAGAGTAAATGAATTTCATTGTGGAACGAAAGGAACATTACGTATATGTGCACGATCCTTCGCAGTAAAGCACTATTTAAGCAATAGTGAAAATCAGACCTGAAAAAAATTCATGCCTGTACGGGATTCGAACCACTGACCTCTGCGATACTAGTGCAGCGCTCTACCAATTGAGCTAACAAGCCAACTGGGAGCAGGTCATCAAATTAATTCGACATAAACCCGTAGATGATAAATCAAACAACAAACATATGAAATACATATATATGTATTTCATATGTTTTTTTTTAGCTCAATTGGTAGAGCGCTGTTAGCTCAATTGGTAGAGCGCTGCACTAGTATCGCAGAGGTCAGTGGTTCGAATCCCGTACAGGCCTGAATTTTTTTCAGGTCTGATTTTCACTATTGCTTAAATAGTGCTTTACTGCGAAGGATCGTGCACATGTACGTTTCATAACCGCAGTTCATATATATGTATTTCATATGTTTGTTGTTTGAAAGGAACATTGTTTAAACTTTTTTGGACTGTTATCGATTCCAGAACCAAGTTGCCAATTTAATGGAGTTTGCTCTTATCGAAAGAATGAAATCAAAATCTAGCTGTTTAAAAGTTGTGATGCACTCTACGGATATCGTTTATTTATCAACCGCAGCGCATCTCAATTTATAACTGTTTACGAGAAGAGCCACAAGTTGATTTAGATCATGATATTAATTATAGTTGCTTTTTGAAAGCTAAGACACTTCATCATGCTCTCAACTGTTAAGCTCAATTTGAAAGTAATTCCTTGTAGTGATGAGGAGAAACTTAGCGAATTGAAAGTTTCGTTTCAATTACGATAATTTTTTTCGGGCGCTATTCGATTTGAGGTCCGTTTAAATCGGAAATGGCGCCATAAAATTTGTCGGAGTTTTCTCGACGTGAAATACGACATACATGTAAAATGAACTTGATTATTTTATCTAAAAATTATATTTACTTATGATGCGTTAATGGTTGTGGGGTTTTCTTAACAACTTATTTAATGCTAAGACATGGTTTAATCATGTGCTTCTCTGGTTAAACGATTTGATGAATGTGAGCGGGCAATTACAATTCACAGACCCCAGAATAAAGTCGAAATTCAGTTCTGACAGAGCTAAATTCAGATGGACGGGTTGCAAAATTAATCTCGCTCTCAGATGAAGGACTCTAGTTTTCACGGTCCATAATCATAAATCACGATTGACGTATAGTTTTAGTAGTGTATCCATAATAGTGTGTCGAATCTGTTTCATTCTCCAGCAATAAGTAACAGGGTTTAATGATTAATTTGAAAACATCAACGTTTGACTGTGCGTAAAGTGAAAGGGTTGTTAGAAAAATATTGGGGCCGGTAATTGCCAGGGCAGTCAAAAGGATAAAGAAACTAAAATCACAAGCTAAAAACGCAAAGTTTTGTAGAAAGCAGTGATAGCAATTTTCATGATCCTTACCAAATTTCTCATCTCGCTATGTTGTCGCCTGGGTTGTGCCCCTGGTTCTTGTACTTGCTGGACGTGAATTTGCCTTTCATGGCGTTGTGTAACTAAACGAATCTTCCAGTTAATTACTGAACTGACCGTGAGGCAAATGGTTCTAATAGATGACACAACTGTTATGAGTGCGGCATAAGGAAAGAGGAAAAAAGTAGAGGATGAGAATGCACTTAATGTCCATATAAAAATGACCACTTTAACAAGCCGCTTGTGAGTCACAATTGCTTGGTATCTTAGATGACGTTCAATTTCCAAGTTTCTGTCAATACTGATGGCCATGACATTGAAGAACGAAGCAGTGAAAAACAACCCAATAACCAACACGAATCCCAAGTAGAAGATGCAGCTTGGATTAGAAGCTGTAACCATTTGATAAAAAATGAAAAAAAGAAGGGCTCCACTATCAAACTAACGCCAAAATCAGATACAGCAACACTCAGTAGCAATGTTTTCAAGGGTTTTGGTAACGCAGACGTTTTTGCGATCACATAGATTGTAACGACGTTTAACATGATGGCTGCGTAGCAGATATAATTGTTAAAAAGACAGTTTACAACAAAAGTCAAATGGACATTTTCAAACTCGGAGACTTTTGGATAACTGTTAAGCAATATTTCACAGTTTAACTCAGACGTGATGATTCAGCGATGAATTGCTGCTTATAGTAAGTGTTGGTACAAAGATTAAGTACAATCATCCCTCGAAAGACAGAATTCGACACAGAGGCTATTGTCACTGCATGGGGACCACGATTTGCGTCAATCAAGGTGTGAGAGATGTATTGTAGACCTCCCATCAATGAGGCGCTGCAGCTTAGCGAATTAATAGTATCTTTTTAATATTACATTTGATAGACGTTGATTACAAAGTGGATCTTTTTATCTCAAAAATGGCACAATAGGATTTTCCGAGATTTCTCTCAATAAAATACAATAACAGTCAATTGACATTGAGTCGATGTAAGTCAAGTGCAGAGATGAGGCCGAGGATTTTTACTCCCTGGCTTGAATCAGTTTTCCGTTTTGCTCGACATATGAAGTTGGCAGCTGTTCTCTTTTCTTTTCATCCTATCAAAAATGCAGATTGCTTTAATTTCAATAATTGCACTCATATCAATTAAAGTATTCGTCAAATCTTTACGACCGTTATTCAAATAACGAAAACAGCATCGTCATTAGAAATGAAGGATTCGAAGAGAAAGACAACAGCTGTTTACTTCACTTTCGTAACAAACAAACACCCGGCTAAGATAAGGAAAAAGGATGAAAACTTCTCAGCCTCTACGCTGGCACTTACGTCGAGTTAAAGTAAAAAGAAATGACCCAGTTGTTGCATATAGTTCGTATTTCGCAAACCAGAACTTCAGCAAACATATATGCAACCATTTTTGAGCTAATAATAATAATAATAATAATAATAATAATAATATCTGATGTTGGTGTTGGTTTGATAGTGAAGGCATTCTAATGATCTCTCATTATTTATCAAATGGTCTCAGGTTTAGAATCCAGACTGCACCTTCTTTTAGGAATCTATGTCGTTTTAAGTTTCTTTGCTATACCTTCATTCTTGAATATCATGGCCATTATCGTGGACAGACTCCTGATAATTCAACCTCATCTCAGATACCAATCACTTGTTACTCACAAGCGGGCTGTTGGAGTGGTCATTTTCATGGGACTTTTACTTTGATTTCATCCTTTGCTTTGTTCCTCTTTCCTTTTGTTATACTCTCGGCAATAGTATCAACTATGGGAACCATTTGCCTCGGGGTCACTACAGCTATCTATTGTAAGATTTATTATATCACACGACGCCACAAAAGACAAATTTGAGTCCGGCAAGTACAACAACGACAAGCACGATCCAGACAAAATAGTGAGATGAGAAATTTGGCAAGGAACATGAAAACTGCTCTCGGTATTTTGTACGTTTACTTTGCGTTTTTAGTTTGTTATTCCCCACAGTTTGTCATTTTGGCTGCCAGTGCAATCAGTGGCCCCAACATAGTTATTGCTAACCTTCAGATTTACACGTATACGCTGATGTTCTTTAATTCATCGCTAATTAACAACTAATCACCGAAGTGGAGGTGGTTAGTGGTGGGTATTTACCAAGCCGCGAAGCGGCGAGGTAAATATCCACCGCTAACTACCGACACTGGGGTGAATAGTTGTTTTAGTATATACTAAAACAGTGAGATAATATACACCACCAAAAATATATTTTAATTCATACATTCCGACATTTTCCCGCGCGGAAAGGACTGAAACAACAAGCCGCGCAATATTAATTTGCATTTGTAAACAATACTTTTCTAATTGGTTTTTATCGATGAACTCTGGGTTAAAAATTGAAACCATTACCTTTAAACACGGCCAAAGCAAATTTAGTCGCTTCCTTTGTGTTTTCAGGGACTGCTTCGTCGTTAATTTGAGTGATCTCTTCGATTGTCACGGATGCAAACCGGGACGCCATTTTTTTTCCGAGTTGCTCTGAGGTAAATAGCATAGGATATTCAGAGTTTGACTAGCCAATTACAGCGCGCCTTCGACGCTATCCACTGTTTTAGTATATACTAAACCCTGTTATTTACTGCTGGAGGATGATACACATTCGACGTGCTCTAGTGGACACCCCGAGAGAAATATACACCTATCGTGTGTCATGATTCTGAAACTTGAAGACAAGAGTCCTTTATCAAAGAGGGACGTTTAATTTGCAATCCAACGTCTTTTCTTGAGAAAAAACCGACTTTCATTTGGTTTTAGCCGATATTCGATTGTGGGTTCCGTCCAACTCGAAAACTTTCTGATTGTAGGCAGCATTCTATTCTGGACCCTATTCCAAATCGAGACTTTATATGATTCCAGCCTCCTTCGGATATCAGATGAGGTTTCTATCTAGCTCTGCTCTGGAAAGTGTCCAAGAAGACATACTACTTACTGAGTTTTTAGATTTAAACAAATGAGTCGTGCGTTCGAAAACTTGCCTTCAAATGTGCTTAGAACTCGGCCATTACAGATATTTGAAGTTTTCTTCACTTTAGCATATTTTTTCTAAACTCGTCCTTTGAACCCTGTTCGCAACCAGTTAGTATAAACTGATTGTTCAGTTTTGCGGTTCTGTTATTGGCTGTAAGACTCAAGTGGCGTAAGTCGGTCGTGATTGGTCGGTTTCGATTGGTGGGTAAAGGTGAGGTCGTTCTGTTCGGTTCGTTTGTCGTGTTAATGTTCTTCAGTTTGTTCTTGCCTTTGAAGTTTGTTAGGAACTGACATGGTGTACTGATGGGTTACGGTCACGTGGGTGACAAGGATATTGAAGGGCTAAGGAGTGAAGTGAAGTAAAACTTTATTTAAACACGAAGGCGCGCAGTATTGGCAGTATTCTCCCCATCCAGCCCGCTCACAGCGGGCGGTATCCGTTTCGCTTGAGTGACTTTGCAGAACATCTCAAGCTTCGTTGTAATTTTTTCACAAATATATCTCATTTTGCCGGCTAGACAGTCGGTCACGACCTTTTGGCGATAAATAATAGTAATTCTGTTTTGCCTCGCTCTCAAATCACTTTGGTTTTTCCACAAAAGAATTGATTTCGAAATTAATTGTGTGGTAGTAGATTTGTTGTTAAAAAGATTGAAACGCGGCCTAGAAACAATTTGTAATTTAATAATCCTTCCAAAAAGTCACTCAGAAAGTTAAACGAGAGGTAGTTGCAGTTAACAATTACGTTAATCAATGTGACTCTCAATCGCTAATATCTGAATTCTTCCCCGCAATTCGTTCGTTTGTGCGTTAAGCGAAGTTTTGAGTTCTTCTAGAAATACACTTTAGACTATTCTTTGCAAGTCCCTTGAATTTGGACATTACTACCGAGAATTTCATAACAGTAACCGAAGGAATTCGTTGAATATAAGTTGCATTAAATCTCTGTGTCTATTTGGAAAGAGTCTCATCGACTTCAGCTTTTCGGTGGAAGAAAAACTGATTAAACACACCATTACAGAAAAAAAACAAGCGGACGGGTGTCTCGAAAACTCAGACCTCGAAAACTTAGACCCCAGACCCGAAAAACTCAGACCCTCTGTATGTCTCGAAAACTCAGACCCGAAAATCTCAGACCCTCTCGTAGGTGCCTCGAAAACTCAGACCCGAAAAATAAAACATATTTACACCGCGCGAATGCCGCAAGCCGACTTGTTTACTGTTCGTCGATCCAGTAGCATTACGTGCACTGATCATGAAAATTATCTACCGAGAAAAGAAAAACTGAACAGCTTGCAGTGTTAGGTACGTGCAACGATCAGGAAAATTATACTCAACATTCGTATAGATTTTTCTTTTCGTTATCGTATAAGCCAAGTTTCCACAACGTGTCGTGTCAGTAGAAGCCATTCGCAAGGTGTGTTTCCCCCGCCCCAAAAAATAACTCTTTCTATTCGTTAATCATTAAAGTACTACTGTGTAAAGCGAGACTGTATTGCATCGTGCTTTCCTTATTTCCATTAAATCTTTATTAACATTTCATCCCACGTTCTCGCCGTTCGCGACAATCGCATCTCAACCTGCTCGAAGTGGAGCTGGACTACCAAGAAGTTTGCTCTTCAAAGTAAAATCAAGTGATGCGTTGAAGAGGTTGTATATACAGAAATGCACCACATCAGTGACCATATCCAAGACCTCGGGCACAGTTTTTCCCAATACGGACCTGTGATGTATGTAAATCCAAACACGAGATCAGTCACAAACCTCTAGTTCTTTGTCGTTCTTTATTATCCTCGATCGGCCCATTCAGCGCTCCACAAGGGGAACTCAGCCTATACGTACTCCACTCAAAACAACCGTGCCGCCGCAAAAGTTAAGCTCGAAAAAACTTTAAATCAACTCCACAAAAGGACGAGAAACGAAAGGCAAAGCAAAGCTTAAAATTTCGTGACTGACTGCGAAAATTAAAAACCACGTGACTAAAGAAAACAATGAAATACATTAAAATAATTACTATTGGCGGGAAAAGACAGGACAAGACCTCGAAACCTTTCTAGCGATCATTTTTTGTTTGTACCATAGTATTTACAATCGATTGAGTTCCTCGATTGGCTTGAGAATGGCTACTTGGTCAACAGCTGTTGAGTTTTTGCGATCCATTATATTCAAAATCGATTTAATCATGATACGTTTATGGTTGAGCGTTCTTCATGATATAACTTGCTTTAATACTTTTGTTTGACTTTAATCAGTTTTATCCACAAGGATTGCGAATACAAAAAGCCCATTGTTCTCTTTCTCGTCAAAACTTATTCTACATACCTTAAAGGCCTTTTAACACGTCGTTGTGGTCAGATAGTCACCTCTTGTGTCCACAATATATCTCTCTCCCCGACTAACGCAAAGGCCGGCTCCTTGACAAAGAGCTCTTCGACAAATTTTCCTTTCATACATACATACGTACATACACACACACACACACACGCACACACACACACACACACACACACACACACACACACACACATACATACATACATACATACATACACACACACACACACACACATACATACATACATACATACATACATACATACATACACGCACACACACACACACACACACACACACGTACATACATACATACATACATACATACATACATACATATAACTTTATTTAAACTCGATTTAGAATAGCTCGAGAGAGCTAGTATCTCCGAGTATAATTAGCATTTAAGAGATACAGCAAAATATATCAATAAGAAAAATATATCAACACAGGCTAAAACCTTTCTGGAATGCCAAAAAAGAATCTGGAATGAACTAATGAGTACAAAATTAGCCAATCAGCTAACTTTTAACTTGTTGAGTATGCTTATCATACTAAAATAGTAAAAATTGTCCATTCATCAATCCGTAATGTGACAGGTCATGATCATCAAAAACAAACTTATTCAGTACACAGTTATACTTAACGAGTTTGGAATTGTACTAAATGAATTTCAATTTATACTTAAGAAGTTTGCAGACAGCTAATCAGTTTTAAGGCCCGTTTAAAAGGTTTCAACATTTGCTCCAGCGTGCATTTTTAAATGTATTTGTAAAACGTACCGAAATTAGGTTAAAAAAATTGTTAAACAATTTGTTGAAGCTAATTTCGGTGCGTTTTTTCAACATTGTTGAAAACGTAAAAAATTTTGAAAGCTGTCAAAGCGTGTTGAACCAAGTTTAAATCGGTTTAAATTTTCATTCAACATCGATTCAACTTTTCCTTTGTAAGGCCTTTTTAAGGCCTTTGTAAGACCTTTGCAAGGCCTCTAGAAATGCCGCCGCACAGTTTATCTTTGTGTTCAACATTTCCGCAACATCCGTTCTACTCTTGTCGAACGAATATTGATCAAATGTTGAAACTGTTTAAACGGGCCTTTAACGGCCTTAGAAGTCGGAAGATGGCAATTGAAAATGCACTTATTTATTTAGTTAGAATTTCGCGAATGGCTGGATCTGTTTACGGTTTCT